>NW_019723308.1:0-179700 GCF_002891405.2 Cryptotermes secundus
TCATTAAGAGTAGGAGAGGGCCACCATTCTAGGGAGATATCCTCGGCCAGGTATCCTAGACCACACCCCTGCTGGCCTCATAACACCCAAATATCGGTACTATGCCACATTTTCAGAACATCCGTTTCATATCTTTATCATGATTTTGCCCTACATTTTGGTGACGAGACAGCAACATATACTTAGTTTTCTCTGTGTTTACTTCTAGACCAACCTCTTTAGTTTTTTTTTATTGCTAGGGAGGTGGGACTAAGTCCCTTGTACTGTTGCCACTTCTGCCCTATTTGTACCAGCCCCAGATGATAGGTGAGGTTGATTGTGGAGCAATTGGTGGAATGAAGATTGGCAGGGGGAACTGAAGTACTCAGAGAAAACCTTCCCCAGCACCACTTTGTCCACCACAAATCCCACTTGACGAGACCCGGGATCGACCCCGGGCCGCCGCGGTGGAAAGCCAGCGACTAACCGCTTGAGCTATGGCTAGGCCTCAACCTTTTTATTTGCATAAATTAAAGTTTGTGTGTTTTTCTTTATGGTATCTGCATTATCACCCAGTAGATTCACATTGTTTTGTCTCCAGAGGAAACATCTCGCATATATGGTATCTCTGTTTTTGGAAAGAGACTATCCAGGAAAAGTGATAATGTGGTAGTTTTTCCATTTGCTTTCCTCATCGCAGTACAACAGCCGTTCAAACCACTCTGGTCACGCCTGTTGCTATACGAACTTGCACTATCTCGAGCATCATTTGCTCTGCGCTTCAAGTCGCTGCTGATGACGCTGCTTCCGGCATCAGTTTTTGGTTTTTGGTGTCGCTCTTCGTCTGATGCCTACCCTTTAACTGCAAGTGTACATGCCAAAATCAGAGTATGAAGATGATGAAGTGGAAATAGTGTATGACACAACTGAAGAAATTCTTCAGGAAGATGGAAGAGGAGACACAAACAGCATCATATTGGGAGACTGGAACAGCATTGTTGGAGATGAATCATCAGAATATTGTTGGATCACATGGACTAGGAAGACGGAATCACAGGGGTCAAATGCTTATTGACTTTTGTGAAAGAAATGGACTGATTGTTACCAACACTTAGTTCAAGAAGCCAAAGAGAAGACTATACACATGGAAGGCACCTGGGGATTGGAGGCAGTATCAGCTGGACTACATCCTTGTGAAACATCGATTCAGAAACAGTGTGGATGTGAAGACGCTGCCTGGGGCAGATATTGACTCTGACCACAACTTACTGGTTGCCAAGTTCCANTGAAGATTCCCAGGGAAATAGAATAGTAGATCAGAGGCAAGTGCTGAAAATTTGGGAAAATTATATTACAGAACTGTATGATCGACCTAATCAGCCAGAAACCTTAGAAGTTGAACCGGAAGAAGAAGTAGATACAGACGAGAAAGGACCATATCTTTTACAAAGTGAGGTGGAAAAAGCTATCAAGGAAATGAGGAAGGGAAAGGCTACAGGAGACGATGAAATACCTGGAGATGTGCTTAAGTTACTGGGAGAAGGTAGTTTGAAAACACTGACAAAACTAATAAACACCATACATGAAACTGGGGAGTGGCCCAAGGACTTTACAGATGTGACAATGATTGCCTTAAAGAAAAAGACTAAAGCTACAAAATGCTGCGACCATCGCACAATAAGCCTTATGGCACATACAGCAAAGATAATAGCAAAAGTACTTAAAAGAAGAATCGAAAATAAAATAGAGGATATACTTGGAGAGGATCAGTTTGGATTTAGAAGAGGAAAAGGAACCAGGGATGCAATTGGGATGATGAGAATTATAGCAGAACGAACTTCGGAGATAGATGAAGAACTGTGCGTTTGTTTCGTAGACTGGCAGAAGGCATTTGACCATGTAAATTGGACTAAATTAATGCAGATCCTAAAGGCAACAGGTATCGATTGGCGTGAAAGAAGATTGATTAGTAAATTATACATGGATCAGAGAGTTAGAGTGTGACTGGACAGAGGGGAGACAAGAAGTGCGGAGATTGGAAGAGGAGTTCGACAACTTGTTCAACTTGTACAGCGAATGCCTTACCAAAGAAGCTCTGGACGGGCTCGGTGACTTCAAAGTAGGAGGGCAAATTATTCAATCTGTGAAATATGCAGATGACCTTGTGTTAATGGCTAAGGAAGAAACTGTGCTACAGGGCATGATTGATAGACTAATTGAAATTGGAAGGTGCTATGGCATGGAAATGAATGTGGAGAAAACAAAAGTAATGAAAATTTCGAGACAACCAACCCCAGTCACAATAGAGGTAGACCAAAAACAACTGGAGAATGTGAAATGTTTTAAATATTTGGGTAGCTTGTTAACAGATGATGGAAGGTGTACTTGTGAAATTAAATCCAGGATTGCCATGGCAAAAGCTGCATTTAGCAAGAAGAACAATCTTTTTACCAGCAAATTGGACTTAAATTTGAGGAAGAAACTAGTGAAATGCTACATTTGGAGCATAGCTCTGTATGGGCTGAAACATGGACACTTAGGGCAGTAGATAAGAAACGTCTGGACAGTTTCAAAATGTGGTGTTGGAGAAGGATGGAGAAGATCAGTTGGACCGATTATGTGAGAAATGAAGAAGTGTTATTTAAAGTCAGTGAGCAGAGGAATATCCTATGCGAGATAAGAAAATGGAAGGCTAATTGGATTGGTCATATCTTTCGCGGTAACTGCCTTCTAAAAGAAGTTATTGAAGGAAAGATAAAGGGGTGGATAGAAGTGACCAGAAGACGAGGAAGAAGACGTAAGAAGATGCTGGATGACCTTGGGGACAGAAGAGGATACTGTCATATGAAGGAGGAAGCTCTAGATCGCATCAAGTGGAGGAACTGTTTTGGAAAGGACTGTGGACCTGTCCTCTGACAGATTACTCATGAATGAGATTCACATCATCGGCATAGACCAGCAGCTGCTGTGTCCCGTTTAATTTCAGTCCCACCTGGTTTTCCTGGACCATCATAATGACATATTCTAAAGCAAAGTTGAAAAGGAGTAGCGATAAAGCATCTCCTTCTTTTAGAGCATTCTGGATAGGAATTTCTAACTTTAAATATTCACAAGATGGCTGAATTTTGGAAAGGATTTTAATAAAAAGAGATGTATTTGCATGACGGCAAGCAATATAATGTTGCTGTATTACTGTGTAAACTGTGACGGCTTATATGGTGGGGATGACCCCTGAAGGTGAACTAATGTTATTTCATAAAATGTAAGGCGAACCCGACTGCAGCAAATATTCATATGGCTTTGTTGTCGTAATTTGATAACACAGAATAATTTTATTAGGAATTCAAAGTGTCACAAGGAGATGAAATTCAAACAAGGCGACCACACAGCTCCGTCTTCTGCCTTGCTCTCTACAGTCTGGAGTCTGCGTCGTGACGTCCGTGAGCGCGCCCCGTAGCGACTGGGATCATCACAATGAGCCCAATAAACATGATCGACTGACAGCCACGAAGTGGCTCGGACTTTTACTGGCAATGAACGCAGGTCTGTAGCAACAAGTGCCCCCCTGTGTCGTGTCACCTCGGATGTTCATGCCAACAGATGATGCCTGAACGTGGCTCTCTTCGTTACAACGATTTCCCCGTTTAAATTTGTTTTCCAGAAATACTTTCACGTAACAAGTGAGGATATACAGGGTTTGGATTGGTAACTGGATTCATTGTACCCTTTAACAACTCGTAACTACAAATAACTATAATAACCTCACTGGGTTACACGCTCCACAGTTCGCTGTAACTACAGCATACGTGAATTCTTCTCAGTTTTCAATAGCCGTTGCTTGGTAGCGGCTTTCAACGGCGAACGTTCCCTTTCCTCTTGTTTCCCGGACTGTTCTCGACCTCAGCTACCATCTTCTCACTCCTCACAACTGCAATTCTCCACTGACTCAACAACTCAAAGTCAAAGGTAAGTTACGACCGACGGTCAAGCAGCCAGTCTGTCGTGGTATGAAGTCCCGATCTGGGGCCCCAAGACCAGATTTTTGTTGCTGTCAGACAGTTGTATATTTGTTGATGTGGGGCGCCCCCTCTGTCCCCCTCCCTCCTGTGTCCTTTACAATTGCTCCTAGTTCTCGTCAACGCGGTAGTTCTTGGGTCAGAGTCGCACCGGAATAATGACCATATGTTGCTGTTTCAGACTCTATAGACTCCCCCAACCTGGAGGTCACGTCCCCGTATTTGTATCCTCCAGGAACAGGGTGGTCCATTTATACCCGTAGGCACTGGGTTCCCTCTTCATCGCATCCTAAACTCGCAGGGCTACTGCAACCGTCCCTCCTACCTCCCGCCTGCGGCTCCGTCTGCATAGTAGTGCAGGGAGTGGGAGTCAGTCGATGGCGATCGGCCCTTCTGCTCCGATGACCACTTTGACGCTGCCCTACCTGGTGTTGCCGCTGCTTTAGTTGCTAGGTCGTAGCTGGTTTCGGTTTGACCCGGCTCCGCCGCTTCTTCCTTCAGTTGAGATTATTAGTGGTTGGATCTAATAATATGGGCGCCAGCAACCAGCTAGAGGTTATTTACGATTCATAGTAAGTGGGGGAAGGAGTGAGCATGTGGAAGCTGACGGTGGGGTTGACTAGGTAGTGGAGATGAGTCTCTCTTCAGGTCGAATACGTGTCAGGCTCGGAGAAGTGAGGGTGAAACACCTCTGATCAACACAATGCACTTTACACCACAAACTTCATTGTTGTTCTTCCTAACGACACTTGGCTGCGTAAATTCTGACAACCTGATTTAGTCTCGGCGTACAAGCAGCGGGTGTTACACTTCCACTAAAATGCACTCGATCAGCTCGCCAAATTCCTTGGTGCCGCGCTCTTGTTGATTAAGCTAAATCTCAATATGAGTCATTATGAGAGCAAAAATTTGGACTTCTTAGAATTATCTTTTAGTGCGAGTGATGTGGGGTTTGCCTCCGCCGAGTTCAAAAATTGATAGACGACTCCAAATCTTAGACTGAACTCTCTACCGAGCCAGAGGTCCTAACTGAGTTGTATCTGTCTATTCTCCTCTCCTCTTAATTTCCCTGATAGGCCAGTTCAAATAAGGGGTGTTGGCTAATTTTGGTTCCGGCCAATGACAGATTATTTTTAAGGGAACTTTGCCCTGAAAGACAAAACGGCGAAATTGACAGCGATGCAACTTATGAGGGGTCACTAATGATCTCCTGGCACTCCCACTTCTGACTTACGGCTGGTAAAAACTGTCACTTCTCGAATTCTCAACGTGGCTTGCCGCTGTAAGGCTAATTCTACATTTCTAAAGAAACTCAGTGGGGTTTCTTGAAGTATCACTTTCTGCCGTTTTGGAAAATAACACCAGATGCTTGGACGTAAGGACTAGCAGATGTCCTTGTCCGCGCAAGTTTGGTCTATCTGCTCATCGTCTATTCCTTGTTCTTACAGCGAGTCTTAATTAAACCTTTGTTTCTTCGTAACTTCTTATTACTGACCCTATTACCTACTAAAAGAGGGGGGATGGAAGGATTTTGATGGGGCGGTTACACTACGTCAGAGGTATTCCAACCGTCATTTAATATGAACTACTGAAAGCGTCGTTAAATAAACCGACAGAATCTGAAGAGTGAGGTGCCCTGAGATGCGACAGTGCGCTCTGGTATACGTGTAGCAACGGCTCGGAAGAACTTGCTGTCTCTACTTTCAAGGTAGAAGATGGAGGCACCAGATTTCTCCGAAACGATGGTCCCTATCTATCAAACTACACTACGTCAAATGAGGCCCTGAGAACCTCAAATTTCACAAGAACATTTCTGTATAATCTCGGACGATGCTGTATACATACACTTGAGGTACTTCTATCAGCACCGAAGCGTCTATCCGCCTCACAACTTGGTACAATAAACTTGTGACAGAAAAATAACGTTGGTAACACATAATTGAGTAGCAGAGATAATATGTGAATGTGTCACACTCAGCCTTTGTTAACTGAAAAGTCCAATTATTTAAATCCTGGATTATGCTGGTAGATCGCTCGCGTCCGCATTACAATTTTCAGAGTAAAGTGCTCGAGGCAGCGGATGATTGTGTCAGACAGCGGAATGAAAACAAGAACATCTTGCGGTGTCATGGGAGAGACCTCAGTCACTTTCACATCTTCATGCTGTAAAACCTGCTTCAGTGTCAGACTTGCAGCTTTCTTAGCGGTGAAAACTCATTTTGTGTGTAGTCCGTTAAATGCTTACCGACGTGTCGAAGAAACGCATTGGCTTCATCTCCCTGAAGTTGCGGGACTAGCTGTCATAATAGAGAAGACCACACATTCTATACCTCTTTATATCTCAAGAATTCGCAGAACAACACTTGTAACGCTAAGCAACAACGAAAGCGGGACGACGCACCGAAAAACGCGTTCCGTTAAGTAAAGGGAGCGTAAAGCGACTATCTCAGCGCGTGCTGAACGCCTCGCATTTTCCGAATGTCTCCGCTCTAGTTGTCTGTGGGAACAGATGTTTATGTATGGCCCCCAGAAGATCAAAAATCTGTACATAAACTGCAAATAAACTCTTCGCACTGAAGCAGTTCAATTTGTTGGGTAAGGTAAAGGTAAAGATGTCCCTGTACTTAACTAATTAAGCACTACGCCATGAAGGCGTATGGGGGAGTGGATGTATAGATCCATATTTTCTTGACCTCGGCACTAGCTGGAGGTGAGCGGTCAGCTTCCCTCCCCAGCCACGTTAACCCCAGGGAAAGAGCCCCCGGTACCAACTGGATAGGAGGTTGGGTGGACCCCAGAGCCGGTCTGAACGACGTGGAGAAAATTCTTGACCCTAACGGGACTCGAACTCCGACCCCTCGGTCGTCCAGCCGGTAGCCGGTCACTGTATCGACTGAACTATCCCAGCTTCTCTACTTGTTGGGTATTCCGAGAAGTTCCATAAAGGAATTAAATATAGAATAAATAGAATAGTACAGTTACTTTAATGTCATAAGTGGGTCTCTTCACACTCACTTTCCATAATCGAGAAGAGAGCATATAAACTTTAGGAATTTATACAGAAATGAGTACCAGGAATTAAATAAATAATACTCCTGGGAGTAAAGCGCGGCCGGCGCGTAAAGCTGACAACCTTACTGCCATCTTTGAGCCGATTGTCTAGATAATGTGGGACCCTCAACGTCTCACAACCCTATGGGCCTTCATGGACTTTTACAGGGATAGCTTTACTTTTTACTTTATAATTTTATTTAGATCAGCAAAAAGAAACATTGAAATTAGTAGATGTAAATAATTGCGGAACTTCCTTATTGTCGGTCAAAATCTGCATATTGTTCTCCGGGAGCAAGCGCTAAGGCATCTGGGAATTGCCTCAGTACTTCACCTCCTCTGCCCCTCGCCTCACACGTCATTCTTATGCAGTTCCAGCCGAAGGAGGAAAGGAGGAGTTCGGACGTCACGTCCGAAGGCTGTAAGCGGCTTCACACCAGAGCGTTTTTACTTATTCAGTGCCAGAGCTCTGGGAATCCCCATGCACATTTTGTTTATGCACGCCCAGAAATCCGGAAATTTCGACGCACATTTTGCTTATGCACACTCAGAAATCATGGAATCCCCACACACTTTTTTCTTATGCAGTCTCTGAGCTCCGAGAATCTCCACACATATTATGCTTATGCAGTCTCTGAGCTCTGTGAATCCACTGAGCATATCAGACCGGGGCGAGAAAAAGTAGCTTTGTAGTGCGACCCAAAACTAAAAAATGTTGAAGCTGAAATTGACAGGAACGCCACGTCACTGAAGTCTATTTCGACACCATATTGCCTTTCTTTTTACGTTCAGCGGAAAATTCAATCTGTCTGCTGTACGAACCAGGTATGTCGTACCTTGTGTAGGCAACTGTACAGAAGGATAGTCCTGTGTATGTATGTTTGAATTTCCCACAGGAGTATAAATGCCGGCAGTATGTTGGAAACAGATCCGATAACTGGTTGATGACAACTTAATGGTGTGCGTCACTAACTGACGACGACTCATCCTCGATCCCGTAGTAGATGGAACATGTCCTCCTCACACAACAAAACTAATCACTGACCCCATCCTGTGTAAAATGGGCCCCTTGTGAGCACGGAATCGTACACTCTCGGAATGCAGGCGGAAGAGATGGCCTCTCGAGTCCTTCTTCACACAGAAATCCACGACCTCGGACTTGGACGAATACTTTGAATGACATATGATGAAGACTGGATTCGTCTTATGTCCTGTGTCGGACTCTTGTAAACACGGCAATGAAACTTCGAATTCTATAAATGATGGGGGATTTATTAACTAGCTTAGTGGCTAGCTGCTTCACAGAAATGAAAGTTACATTTTGAAAGTAAATTCAGACTTGCACGATACTAGTGCTCGCCCCGTATCCTTCAACATACCCCTGTAACAGGTCACCTGTGCGCTCCAACACAACACACTTTGTTCAGTGGCTAAGGGACCCAACAGAGTAGATGTCTCCCCAGTCGCCTGAGGATGGAAACGGATCCAGTTTCCGAAACGTTGTGTTATTTAAAATCTAACGAGGCGAGAAGATGGTTGTAAACGGTGAAGAGGGAAATATTCTGGAAAAGCGCTCCTAATCTACGACGGAAACGACGCAAAACCGTCGGTATAGTCGGCGCTCAGAATCCAATCCAGTAGCCTCGTCTCGAATGCGAATTAATGACAAGCAGGGTACATAGTTCCGGGCTGGTACTTTCTTGACACCACACCATGTGAACTAGGCCCCACGAGTCTCACGTGACTGTTTTCCTTGTTGTGATACAGCATGCCCTCGGGTACAACCTGTGTCGGCCAGTCTCGGCAGAGCTGTTGGACGTCGTGTAGTTTGTGGCAGTCCATTCGCGGTGTGAATATGTGAAGTTCTGGTATTTCGAAAAGTGGAACCAGTTTATCAACATGCTGCGACCGTCGTGTAGTTGTGACAGTGACAGAAAGCAAATTGTGATTTGCACTGTGTTAACGTTGTGCTTGCTTGCCTGTCGGGCTGATAAAGTGGCTGCGCAGAAATCAGGTTCGTATTAGCTCTGGTGACGCAGGCCCATAGGGGCGTGGGGCTTGTGGACACAGAGGAAGCAAAAGGAGAGCGGAGAATAGCTCCAAAACTTGTACTCTCTAAGAGATACTACTGATGCAGTCAGATCAGGGAGGAGGGAATGAAAGAACGTATAGTATGCATGGAAGGGCTGGGGGAGTCCCAATATTTTGATCGGAAAACCCGAGGGGAAGTGAGTACTCTAGAGACCCGGGGTTCGCGCCCCAGTAGTTAGCAAACCTGATACGTATTCCGATGGTCTCCGGTTTAGAAGCCATCAACTCGAATGAGGCTTTTCGTGTCTTCTCAGCCTCTCCAGGAAAGTCCCATGGAATACCTGAGACCACGCTGCGGCAGCTTCCTTTCAGATCCTTTCCAATCCATTACTCACCAGCTGACCTTGTCCTTCCAGCAGCACTGTGGCCCAGGAGTCAACTCAGCCTCTAGCAGAAATGAGTACCAGGAATCTTCCTGGGAGTAAAGGGCGGCCGGCGCGTAAGACTGACAACCTCACCGCCATCTGTGAGTCGACTATCTAGAAAATGTGAGAACCTCGACGTCTCACAGCCCTATGGGTCTCCTCGGCCTGTTAAAGGGATAGCTTTTAAGAATTATCCTACCAATGGACACTAAATATTCCAAGTAACTGACAGTATCGTTAAATAAACATGAGTAACAATACTGCAACGGATCTTATAATAACAGGGTGAACAAAATTATGGATGTAATCTGCAATTAGCTTAGAATTCGTGTCGGATACCGACTGCAGCCGCAATGAAGAGTTCAGTTTTGCTCTCATTCTCATTCGAAGGCAGTGTGTTGGAAGTTCGGCGCCTTGCGCCCGGAACTGTGCAGTCTCAACGCCCGACGTCACTGCTATATGTCTGATACTGCACAGAACCATTGTCCTTCGGCTATGCCGCCTGTCCTCAGGCACATGCCTCCACTGTAACCCCATACCTGAAATTCCTTCAAGTCTCGCAGTAAGCGCTTACAGCAGTAGTGCCCCGTTCCAAAGTGACAGCCTGTCCCCTTGTTTCCGACGTAATGGTAAGGATTCTAAGCACTGTCGTTACCACGCGGTAACAGTCTCTACTAGCTCGGTTGGAGGCCAATCGCTTCCTTCCAGATCCTTCGCAATTCGTCGTTCACGATGGTTTCTACCTAGCTACGGATGTCGTAGAGTAACTCAGTTAAAGACCGCTGCAGAAGGAAGTCTATCGTTATTTCTGGACTATGCGTGTCCTTCCGCCGGTTTGACGTCAACGTAAGGACATTGCGTAATGATTCACCTGCAGTACATCACTAGGTGAAGTGTACAGACAGAAGTTACGGAATTGCTACTACTTGTAGACGAGTTATATGTGCATGAAGACAAGCTGCGAGTCTGTCCGTCTTAGCTTCACTTAAGCCGAGGGGTGCAAAAACACCAAGAACAACACGAGACGCTCCCCGCGACGCGTGCGAGAGCAAGCCCAACTCCTCCGGTCGGTTCCGTTATGAGGGAGGCCTCCTGATGCTCTTCCTCCGTCATACGGTACTTGAGAAAACCGGCACATTTGTTAACTTAAGGATGCACAGGAATTTCATTGTATATACTCTTCACCAGACATCATTAGATGGTCAAATCGAGGAGGGAAGTGGTGGGTAGGGCATATAGCACCAATGGAAGTTGATAAATGCACACAAAACATTAGCAGGAAAGTCTGAATTCATTACATTATTTTTTTATTTACGACATTTTCAGTAGACCAAGCTATACAGTATCAAATAGTAGGCTGATTAATGAATACATTAGGCGGAAGTAGTGGTCGTGGCCTAATTTGGGGCAATCTTCTGGCATTTTGTTCAATATTCAATAATTGTAAGAGCCGTTGAATTCGGTGGCACAAGAAAAAATGGGTAACATTAAAGTAATGAAAATTTAATATTGCATTATGAAGGTTAAAATCGGTTAACAAAAAGTCCAGGTTTTAAGACATTTGTTATAAAGGTAAAAGTAAAGTTGTCCCTGTGCTTAATTAATTAAGCACTACGCCATGAAGACGTAGGTGAGTGGATGTATAGATCCACATTTTCTTGACCTCGGCATTAGTTGGAAGTGAGTGGTCAGTTTCACGCCCCGGCCGCTTTATACCCGGGGAAAGAGCTACCGGTACCCATTGGATAGGAGATTGAGTGTACCCCAGAGCCGGTCTGGACGGCGTGGAGAAGAGAACATTCTTGACCCTACCGGAACTCGAACTCCGACCACTCGGTCGGCACTATGCTACAAGCCTGAAGATCGCGGGTTCGAGTCCCGATGTGGTGGATCTTTTCAATTTACCTAGTCCTTCCAATGCCTTGTGGTTATGTGAAAACCAACCAACGTTTCGGAGGAACATATCGCCTTCATCTTCAAGGTTGAAGAGTAAGCCAAACAGGAAACCAGCACGAAGCAGACAGCAAGCAGAGCAGTTCATTTCAGGATTCAGAACTCGGGACTGAGTATGCCCTGCGGGCGGCTCCTCGCCCGACTAGTGTTGTCTTGGTATCGAGTTCTTTCTGGGCTACCAACCAGACTGTAACCATCAGTAGACATTTTGGTTCCTCCTCTCAGAGAACAAGAGGGATCACGTGTGTTCATACGCTCAAGATATGCTGCACCTACAGCGAAGGTAGGTCCTTCTTTCTCATGATGAGCCTGTAATCAGCCATTATAAGAATGGTGAATCATGTATCTGCTGTCTCTACTGCCGTCATGGCCGTCACGGTATAATGCGCTGTGGCTACGGAGCTGACCACATCTCTGTTAGTGTCTCCCCCCCCCCGCTGGGCACTTGCTCCCGTGTATTCCCGGGGTTCGCCGACGTTGCTGGTTTACACCGCAGTGTACATCCAGCCTGGAGTGAAGAGTTCTGACGAAACGCTGCAGCCAGTGGGTACGTGAGGCCCGGGATGCTACTGTGTCCTATGCTGTGTTGACACAGATACAACCTCTGTAGCTACAAGCATGCTGCGCCTCACAGTTGCGCCACTTCATTGCGTTCCTGTAGGCACTCCTGATAATGACGTCGACCTTTGCACCAAAGTGGACTCTTTCCAGCGGACCCAGATTTGGCCGAAACGACAACAGTTGTAGCAATGCCTAAGGCTAGTCTAGACCGTGAAGGACCGTGTTCATGCAGTTACGTGGCCCAGTGAAGAACTCAGCTGCAGAATCCAGTGAAGGAGGCTACTTGTGATGTATCAGGGAGTAGATGAGCAGTGCCCGTGACTTGCTGAGAATTATTTGGATGGAGCTCCATCGCAGTTACCTCCCTAATGATGCGATTAATGTATCCAAGTATGGTGGAGAAGATGATAGTGATGCTGAATGTAGTGGCTCTCGGCTGACTATTCCAGATGTTCTAGCTGGACCTGCTCTAGGTGCTTCTTCAACCTGGTGTCGATTGAGCTGCCTGCCTGTCCAAAGAAGACCTGACCACACTTACAGGGGGCACAATGTGCTCCTGGTGAACTCAGTCCCGCGTCATCTTTGGCTGGCTAGGGGAAACCACAGATTACCCGTGACAGGAGGCCAACAGACTTCATGCTGTGCCAGAACAGCATCCTGCTGATGCAGTCGAAGGTCAACCCGACATAAGACAGAAGAGCGACTGAATCGGGATTATTACTCGTTGAACAACCCTCACAGCAAGATTGACAACCCTGCGAATCTGCCGATTGCTATAGCAATTTTGACCCCAAACTGTCCTGCACCTTAATGTTTGTGGTTGGGACTACCAGGTTGCAAGTTTTATGTATATATTTATCACAGCTCACCACTGTTACTGCTTTAGTTGATTACCTGGGTTGTTGCAAAAGCAAACAGAGAATCTCTGACTCTGGAAATTGCTTGATCCCATCTCGAGTACTTACTAATCCTTGCCTCATATACACTTTCCACCTTAAACGTGGTGCAGAGTGAAGCAAGGTGCCAGCTTTCTTACATCAGTACCTGGATATCCAGTAGGCATTGTAGCCAAAATACAAAATAGATGGATTACACCAGTTGCAAAAGATCTGTTTCAGTGAAGACTGAAAGGTAAAGATACTGCTGCCGATATGACATGGAGAGTACACTGAGTAGGGATTAGAGGTAAATTGGAAGGAAGAAGAAATAGTATCTTGACACAGGTGTTTCACAGGTAGAAGATGAAGAAACTGAAGACCTAAAATACAAAACAATGTTCCAGTTTTAATTATTGAGGCTCTGTCTTCAGTGAGACAAGCACAAGCCACAAAGCTGTACACAACAAAATGTGGAAGAGAAAAGCTACTACAGGGATGCTAAAATCTTAAGTGTCTTAAGGGATCAAAATATATGGAAATCAGTCCACACTGCCATATACCATCTCTTCAAGATCCATTTTAATATTAATTTTCATTTATTTCATTTATACATAGGTCTCACAAGTGATCTCTTACAATTTTCTAACAAATTTTTTATATATTTGTCACCCTACCCATGCTTGTCACATGCCCTGCCCCTCTCATCACCCTTATTTGGATCACCCTAATAATATCTGTTGAAAAGTACAAACCATAAAGTTCTTCATTATGTCATGTCCCATAAGAAGTTTAAATTGTAATATAGATAAAGCAGTCACTCTTACAGGCCATGTAGGCCCATAGGGTTGTGAGATGTCAAGGCTCCTACATTTCTTAAAAGTCAGCTCTCAGATGGTTGTCAGCCTTACACGCCTGCCACACCTTTATCCCTAGCAAGATTCCTGGTACTCATTTCTGTCAGAGGCTGAATCAACCCTAGGGCCAAAGTGTGGCTGGTAGGATTAGTTCACTTGAAAAATCCTATGACCTCATCAGGTTGATGCACTGCTGTAGCATAGTGCATCAACCAACTACCCTACAGCATGCCCCACTGAATTGTAATATATAAATGTTAAATGAACAGACACTAATTTACAATCCACATTGTTTGTATACCTTTGACAGTGACTTACTTACTTACTCATGGAGCTGAGCCCTTCTTGAGGAGCCACCAATTCTGCAGCTACTCAGCATTTCCCAGCATTTTATGGAACCCGAAGATTCATCACCGTGTTCACAAGAGCCCTCCACTGGTCCTTATCCTGAGCCAGATCTATCCAATCCATACCATCCCATCCTATCTCTTTAAGATCCATTCTAATATTGTCCTTCCACCTACGCCTTGGTCTTCCCTGTAGTCTCCTTCCTTCTGGCTTTCCCACCAATATCCTATACGCATTCCTCGTCCCCACATTCGTGCTACATGACCTGCCCACCTCGTCCTCCTTGACTTGATCATTCTAATTATACTTGGAGAAGAGTACAAGTTATGAAGCTCCTCATTATACAGTTTTCTCCAACCACCTGTGACTTCATCTCTCTTTGGTCCAAATATTCTCCTCAACACCCTGTTCTCAAACACCCTCAGTCTATGTTCCTCCCTTAATGTCAGAGACCAAGTTCCACACCCATACAGAACCCAGGAAAAAGTATAGTTTTGTATATTCTAATTTTTATGTTTTTGGACAGCAGATGAGAAGACAAAAGGTTCTGGACTGAATGGTAGCAAGCATTACCCTAGTTCAATCGCCTCTTAATTTCCTCCTGAATCAGGTTTCGATCTGTTATCGTTGTTCCCAAATATCTGAAATGTGCCACATTTTCAAAACATCTGTTTCCTATCTTTATCTATCTCTGTGTTTACTTGTAGACCAGTCTCCTTACTAGAGTCAATTAAAGTTACTGTGTTTTTCTTTATGGTATCTGTATTATCACCAAGTAGATCCACATCATCAGCACAGACCAGCAGCTGATGTGTTCCATTTAATTTCAGTCCCACCTGGTTTTCCTGGACCTTCCTAATGGCCAATTTGTAAGCAAAGTTGGAGTGGCGACAAAACATCTCCTTGTTTTAGACCATTCTGTATAGTAAAATTATCAGACAGATGTTTACCTATATGGAGAACACTATACGTTTCGTTTAAACACATTTTAATCAACCTAAGTAGTTTCATGGGTATTCCGAACTCTATCAGAATATTGTACAATACTTCCCTCCTAACTGAATCATAGGCCTTTTTTTAAGTCTATGAATAGCTGAAGTACTGTCTCATCGTACTCCCATTTTTTCTCCGATATCTGATGAATGCAAAAGATCTGATCTGTAGTTGATCTGTTACGTCGAAACCCACACTGATGATCTCCAATAATTTCATCTATATATGGACTTAACCTTGAAAGAAGAATATTGGACAAAATGTTATATAAAGTTGATGGCAGGGATACTACAGTCAGTTTTATCACCCTTCTTGTGAACTGGTACAATAATAGACTCCTTCCACTGATCAGACAATTTTTCCTTATGCCAAATAGAAATAATTAGATTGTGGATCTTAGAAAGTAATATTTTGCCTCCTGCTTGAATAAGTTCTGCCAGAATTTGATCACTACCTGGTGATTTATACCGTTTCAATTTTGCAATAGTACTTTCAACCTCAAAAGGGCTAGGATCAGGTATTAACAGCTCAGCTGTATGGATTTATGTCTGCCTAACATCACTGACCCTACGTACATTCAGTAACTGAGAGAAGTGGTTCCTCCACCTATTCAAAATGTTGTGGGAATCTGCAAGCCGATCATCCTTCACTAATTTACTGCTAGGCTGGTAACCCCTTTTAAAGTTATTTATTCCCCTACACAGGTCTCTAATATTCTTGTTCTTACTGTTCATTGCAAGCTCATCAATTTTGTCTTTCAGATATTCCCTCTTTTTGTTCCTGAAATGCCTGCTGGTTTCATATCTTATATTGTTTAGATTATCCCCATTTAATTTGCTTGGATCCTGTAACCACTGCAATTTGACCTGCTTTCTTTAATCTGATAATTTTGAGCATCCTTCATCGAACCATGGCTTATGCTTCTTCGGTTCATAATAACCTAGACTCTCTTTGGCAGACATTTTTATATTCTCTCTAATAGTTTCCCAAGTTTTATTAACATCCACCTCAGTGTCCAAGTTTTCCAAAGCCGCAAACCTATTTGAGATTTCAACACGATACTGCTCTTTACCTCTGCGTCATTTAATTTCTTGAGATTGAACCTCTCCATATGAACTCTCTGTGTTGTTTGTTTGCTCACTGCCAGTCTTTCCCTAACCTTTGCCACCACCAAGTAGTGGTCAGTATCACAATCTGCTGCCCTGAATGATCAAGTATACTTGAGTGCCATCTCCTATTTATCAAAATATGGTCTATTTGATTGTGTATCTTCCCATCAGGAGATGTCCAAGTAAATTTATGGATGTTACGATGTGGAAACATTGTACTTTTGACAGTAGGATTTTTTGATGTGGCAAAGTTTACTACTCTAACTCCATTATCATTACTAATTTCATGCAAACTCTCATTCCCAATTTGTTTGAAAATTTCTTCCCTCCCTACTTTGGCATTGAAATCTCCTAACAAAATTTTCATAGGGTACTTCGGGAATTTATCAAATACGAGTACATGTTCTAGTTCTTCATAGAATCTATTCTTTATGTCATCAATTTTATCTTCTATTGGGGCATGAACGTTCATAACAATGATATCACACCAGCGACCTTTTAGTATTATATATGATATCCTATCACTAATGAATTCTATCCTCTTAACTGTTGATATGATTCTCTTTTGTACGAAAATATCTGTACCTAATTCATGATTTTCATTCCCCTTTCCATAGAAAAATGTTTAGGCTCCTGCTGGTGCGATGCAACCTCCATCCCATCTGACCTCCTGTACTCCCGCTAAATCTAACTTATATTTTAAGACTTCTTCTGCCACTGCCCTAAGCGAACCTGCCCTATACAAACTTCGTACATTCCAAGTGCCAAATCTCATATCCATTTTCATTAGCTTAGGTCGTTTATCCAAGGAATCCATCCAGGTCCGAGGCTTTGTGTTCATTTTCGTAACATACTGATTTTTTACGGTGATGAGTTGTTAGCCCCACGCCCAACTCCCAAGCTGGAGGGCCACCCCTTGTCGGCTGTCCGCGACTGCTTATTCAATATATTCACAGCTTCCCTCCAAAACTGGAGGGCCTCTCCTCCATCCACAACCTGAGGACGCGCCATGCCGTGGTGACAGGGGCCCACCTAACATGGTTTGACAGTTACTGCAGTTTTATAATATCTGTTCTGTTAACTACAAGTGTTGTACTATTCAGTTTACTGTTGATCAATATATCAGAAAAGTAATGCAACAAAAATTATACTTTCTACTGTAAGGTAAGCTCTACTACATATATAGTGTAACATATATGAGGTAAAAACTATATTTTTTATGGTATCACAGAACCCCAAGAACGTTTTCCTTATTATTCCCATTAAATTCTACTACTAGGAGTATTTAACTAAAATATGTTTTTGTTTTCAAGTCTCAGTCAACTAAGGCTTAAACATTTCCATTTTATGAGCTGTTTATTGTTGCATTCTGCTCTTTAAAACCTAAAACTTTCATCAAACAACAACCAGAATGCTTTTGCATCATGATTCATGCTCATTTTCTTCCACATTGAACTGCATGCCAGATTACCTCAACACTCCTACTTTTAGGATCATGCCCTGCTAGGTGTAAAATGGAGGGTAAGATTAGGATGGATATTAAAGAAATGGGAGTGTTAGGTTGTGGAATGTATTCATCTGACTCATGACAGGGATTAGTGATGTGCTCTTGTGAGTGCATTAATGAACTATAAGATACGACAAAAGGACCAGGAATTTCTTAAAGAGCTATCAGATTCCCAAGAAGGACTCTGCTCCATAAAATTAGTTACTTAAAAGTTACCCATATAATTTGTGTGGTAGGTATCCTTCACTTTTGGACTGAAGTGTATAAAACATGAAGAAGATTTTTAAATTTATGTAGTAAAACTAGATTACTCATCCTGTACCAGCAGTGTACTTGTAGTTGTCACTTGACTTTGAACGTTTCTTAAAGCAGACCCAACACATAGAAAAATGTATGTTTTCAGTCTTGCTATTATGTCATTTTTAAGGCTGGTACTTCTTTTTAAACACTGTATGCTAAGCTACATGTGTTGCATTGCCTGTGTTAAATTAGACAATAGCTTTGTTGCTGTTTGTTATGTTACAGAAGGAGACTTGTGTCTGCAGAAGACTGGAGAAGTTGGCGTGTGTCAGTTATTGACCCGATGTACTGCAGTTGTTCAGAAGGTACTTCAAGGGGAAAGGCCTACTGTCTGCAGTATTAAACTGGATATGCCCATTATTTGCTGTGACATGAGTCCTGCTGTCAGACTTCAGCCCCAGGGTCCTCGTAACATCATACCGAAGCAAAATCCCTCAGAATTTACAAATGAGTACTACCTATCTGATGCTGCCCCATATCAGTTATCTTCAGTAAACTCTCCTGTTAGGTATTCAAGAGGAAACAGAAATGAACCTTGGTGGCTAATTGAAAAGCCATTTATTGAAACTGTTCCTGATACTTCAGTAAAACCACAATTCAGTAGCAGCAGCAACAACAGCAGCAACCACAACAGCAACAACAACAACAACAACAACAACAACAACAACGAAAATAATAATCACCGCCCACATAGACCAAACCTTGAAACTTCACAGTATCACTGGTGGTATTCTGAGAGGCCATTTACTTCAGCTCCCCTACCACCACCAACTAGGGAAACAACAAAACCCATTACCAAGCCTAACCAATCAACAGTCAGAAGATCCGGTCGAGAGAGAATTAGTGAAATGAGTAAGTTGAATCTGAATACAATAAACAGCTCTTTGTAACAGTAATTAATAGCACATAATTTTTATTTTTCATGAATGACTGATAATTTTGACATTTGTTATCTCTCATAAAAATCTGAAGCTTCAATCCAAGTGTTTTGTCTGAAAATCACACACAAATTTTGGTACAATGACCAGCAGAGCCCAGTAAATACATGTGTCTGCAATATTCAAGAAGCATTATTACCTGAGACTGCAGTTACTACAGCTTCCTCTGGGTGGAAGCAACAATGAATTAAAACAAAGCATATCATTATAATTTCTTGTTAATGTGTTCATCACTTTCAGAGACCATATGTCAATATTTCTTTCAGATATTGTTACTAGGAGTAAACAGTTTTATTTATATACAGTTTATTAGCTTGTGGATGTTACAGTGAATTATGAAAATGAAACCTGAATCAGACCCATTTTTAATCACCCATTTCCAAGTTTTGATAAATCGGTTCCCTCTTTGAAATATACAGTACTTACAAGTACAAGCATCTTGTTCCATATATGATACACACTTTATTTCATAATTTAAAGTGAATATATTGCTTTATGTATATTGACATTAGTGGTACAAATTCAGAATTGAATTACTATCTCTGAAGTGTTTCTCTTCTTTCATTACCCAACTGCAGTTGAAAGTGTGTTTCTGTGCACATATTTTGGAACACATTTGGGAAATTTAACTATGTTCATAAATAAACATATTTGTTCCTACTTTATTCCCTATCTACGATTTAAATGATGTAAGTCTTGTAAAAAAATGTTTTGCCATTCTGTGGGTGATAAAAATTCAACAGTTTTGTCATCATCACTCTGTTGAGGAGCTGGTCCATGTTTTGGTCAACTTGGGTTTCAGTTGTCTAATTGCCTCTTTAACTTCCATTCTTTAGTTATTATTCCCCAGCCAGTTTGTGCTTCATCATTAATTTGGAGAGTCTGTTTTTCTGCATTCTGTGAACATTTCTTTCTTGCAGGATCCCCAATAGACTGTTTCAAGCTATGAAATAAAGAATCAAGTTTAACTTAAACTATCACAATACCCCATACATTAACCAAGACAGATATTTGTGAGGCTTGATCTTTGTTAACAACTGCATGCAACTGCATTCCTGTTAAAAGTGGCATAATGCTAAAATGGGGAGGTGAAAAAATAAAATGAATACAAATCTCAAGAAACAGATATTTGAATACCCTTATTTTTGCAGATGACCAATAATAATGCCTCGTCCAATTCAATTCAATTCAATTTATTTACATTCCGTAAAATCCAGATACAGGTAGACACCATAGGATATGGAACAAGTCAAATACAGTGATTCTGCACAATAACAATCCAATCAAAAAATTAATAAGAATACAAATTACATAAATATAAGTTAAATGTCCTTCAATTTGAGACTGTTAGCAGGAACGGTGTCAATGAGTACATCGCTAATACATCCAGGTGCTAAATAAATTAATGCAAAACTACAGGATGACATTTCTGACAGAAATCTGTCCATGATATTCGGAGGATGAAAGCTGATTAAAAGCAGAATTGTGGCAAGAGAAAAAACCAATAAATTAGCACTTTAAATTATCCCATATATTAATTATTACACAAAAATGAAAAAGACAGATCCAGAAATATGAAAGTTCTCAAAATTATACACCTAGTAACATACTGAAACTGCCATATGTTTGGAAGAATAGGAGCAGAAGAAGAAGAATGTTACCTGTTTTATCTCACCCTGGACAATAAAGACTAAAGACAGACACAGAATCACAGCTGCTGAGATGAAACCCATGACATGTAAAGAAAAGGAACAAAACACATTAAACGAAATAAGATAGAATTTTTGTGTGCAATGACTATGTAACTGGCACAGTAGATCATTGAAGGTAGCAGTGCAAGGGCCAGTTTTATGGCTCACCCCTCATACTCATACTCAAGTAACTGGCCACTAAATATTGGGTTAGCCTGAAAATAAAGAAATTGTTATGATGATGATAATTTGTTTATTAGCCTAATTGCCATATTTCAAGAAATAAAAGCAGGCATATGAGATCACCTTGCTGTCCATGAGTTGCTGGGTAGGGGCTCGGTAAACACAGACCCACAGCAACAAATACACATACAACAAGAGGATAATTGTTGGATGCGTTGTTTTCTTGTTGTTTTCTATGTTGTCTTTGTTGTATCAGAGGAAAGTAAGCGACTGGTTCTTCCCAGAAATTATTTCTTTATTATTTTTAGCTGGATGAATAGTGACACACATGACAGTTCATAACAAAATATGTGTGAAAGTAATATACTACTGGAGTCCACCAAAGCAGGTATGAGTTGACTGCTGGCAGGAAGGAAGAAACTGGCCAAATTATTTTAGTGGCAAACGAAGTCCTAATTTCTTAGAATTAACATAAGTTGTCAGAGGCCTTTCATTCATTAGTTTCACAGTTCTTTTAAGATTTTATTGCATTATATGTGGCTGTCTACCCAGTAGCATAATTTTACAGTTAAAGATGTTCTTTCCTGTGCCTGTGTGAGTGCTTGCATAACAGGAGAACTTGTAACTGTGACACTGGCTAGTTAACTGACTCCATGGAGTAGAGTAATTGTTGAGAAGCTAATAATAATCACTCATCTATTCAAGAAATACCGTGAATTTTATGAAACACAAATATTTGTTACCATATTCACACACACACACACACAAAAAGAAAAACTGCATCTGGTACCTGTCCTAAGCTAGATTAAACCATTTTAATATTGAAGAAAACAGTCTTCTGGGATGTGGCACCGTGTAGACGTGGTGTTAACCGACGTTTCGGAGGAACGTATCGCCTCCATCTTCAGGGTAGAAGAAAAAATAAGAAAATCCTTCTACCCTGAAGATGGAGGCGATACATTCCCCCGAAACGTCGGTTAACACCACATCTACACGGTGCTACATCCAAGAAGACTGCTTTCTTCACAGTCACCGCCATGAAACCTCAAATCTTACATTTTAATATTATCTTCACACCTAACCCTGGGTCTTGTAAGTCATTTCCTTACTTCAGGTTTTCTGATCAAAATTTGCATGACTTTCTCATTTCTCCATTGCCTGACCATGGCAGTATCACTGATTTCATTGCCTTAATAATATCTGGTAAAAAGTATAAATTATGAAGCTACTTGCTGTCTGCTTTTTCCAGTCTTTAACCGCATATCCATTTTACGTGCACGTACGATCGTTAGCACACTGTTCTCAAACACCCTTGAAGCGTTTTTCCCCTTAATGTAAGAGACCAATCTCCAAACCAAGGCCCAGGCCCACACAAGGCTACAAGTAAAACTATAATTTTTGATATTTATTTTCACATGCTCAGACAGCAGACAAGAAGACAGAAGATTCTGAACTGAGTGATAGCAAGTGTTCCATGGATTTAATCTTCATCGTGACTGTAGTTATGATTTGTTACTGTGGTAGCGTAGTTTGTTGAGGCACTATGCTACAAGTTGGAAGGTCGCGGGTTCAAGTCCCGATGAGGTCATTGGATTTTTTTCAATTGACCTAATCCTTCCAGCCGCACTATGGCCCTGGGGTCAACTCAGACTCTAACAGAAATGAGTACCAGGAATTAATTAAATAATTTTCCTGGGGAGTAAAGCGCGGCCGGTGCGTAAGGCTGGCAACCTTACCGCCATCTTTGGGCCAGTTGTCTAGATAATGTGAAACCCTCAACGTCTCACAACCCTATGGGACTTCACGGCCTGGTACAGGGATAGCTTTACTTTACTTACCTACTGCTGTTCTCCTATCCAACGGCTATTGGGGGCCCTATCCCTGGGGGTAAAGCAGCAGGGGAGTGAAGTTGACCACCCACTCACCTCCATCAAGTGCCAAGGTCAAGAATGGTGGAGTCATACCTACATCCACTTACCATATTCCTTCATAGCGTGGTGCTTAACTACAAAATTAAGTACAGCGATAATTTTATTATCTATCACCATCATCCTCTCATACATTCTACTGACAAGATATTACCAAATACTCATTTTTCTCTGCATGTAACTCTAGACCAAACTTGCAAGCATCTTACAAGGCTTCTGTGCTTCTTTTATTGCATTCATCATTCTCACTCAGTGCATTAATCATAGCACAGGCCAAAAGCTGACTTGCCTCATCCCTTCATTTCCCCCTGGTTTTCTCAAGCATTCCTAATGGTGTCTTTTAAATTCCATAGAACATTTCTTTGTTTAAGAGCATTCTAAATAGGAAATTTCTGTGACAACTGTCGTATATGTTTAATAAATTTTAATTAGGAGCCATATATAACATGACTAATTAATATCGGAACACAAGTCTGTTTTATTGGACTGTTGCATGCTAAATTATAAACGGGAAAATCAAAATATAAGGGAATTTCCCTGAAGATGAAACAGGACCTCATTTTGAAATAAGGCATGATGTCACATATTGTACTGAAGCTTATAATGGGAACAGGCAAATATTTTTGTTTGCTTCCATAACTCAACGTTATTGACTCACATTAGCACATCTGTACTATACATTCTGGAGTCTTATTTCACTGACTCTGAAGGTCAAACATTTCAGTGCATTTTCCCTATGGGAAAGGTAAACTGGGGATGGAACTTACCCTCTTTTAAGGAGAGGTATTTAACAACACTACACAATCATACTCATAACTGCCACTGACTGAATCTTCTAGTCAAAGTGAAACTTTTCCTTGTATTAGCCTACTTTATTTATATTTTCCCTTCTTATGTTTTAAACGTTTCATATAATAATATACAAAGTCTTCACATATTCCATATTTAACATTACTTTTATTTAAACAATCATCTTACAGCCAGTTACACAACAGTTATGAGTTGTGATAAAGGTGTTCAATATTGTATTGTATTTTATTTCATCCGCTTTGCTACATAGTAACATTTGGACACGTCATTCGGTAATATAAGTTAACAAAATAAATCTACAAAGTTACAAGCATACTACCAACTGTATGTCAATTGCTAACCATGACCTCATTTAATAATGTCCGAAATATGTCCACCATCCACCTCAACAGCATGGTGTGTATGCAGGAGGAATTATCACAATTTGAGAATGATTGCTGTGTAGGCATCATGCTTAAGGAATCCCACAAAATATAACCACAAGGATTAATCATGCCCAGAGAGCTTTCAACTTTCAACTTTATTTTTGTCCATAACTGAAGTGAATACAATTGGACATGTCAAGAAATAATAATTAATACATCACATGTCAAGGTCACATAGAATTTACACAGTGATTTATCACTATAATGTAGCAACCATTATAAGGAACATAACAATAAAAATACAGAAGAGCATAGTGGGCAAGACCACCCTACTCCAAATTGGCCTTGGTAATGGTTAAAAATTACTTGAACAGGGAAATGAGTGTTTAAAATTTCCAGAACAATAATAGTAAGCTATATCCATGCCCCAACTTGGTGGCAAAGCATCTAAGTTAAATGACAATTCATTTCATACAGAAATGGAATAAGACTCTCTTTCATAAATGCCCTGTAGTATTCAGCATTCACATTTACGTCTTGGAATACTGGGCCCACAGTACAGACAGCAGACAAAGCATGCCAAACTGTACCCTCTACTGGATGAACAACATCAGAACAAATGGTCCTACAAGAAAAATTAAAATTCAAAAATAAAATAATCAGTACTTTAGTGAAGATCCTGTAGATATTCATTTTACAATTATCATACCACTGTCACTTTGAAGAAATTACTACATACAGAATAAAATAAGCAAAATAACTTCTTTTATTTCAATAACCAAAACTCCTTCAACACACTGTCACACTGCTAATTACTTTCATGTTCTAAGTATGTACCAAAACTGAAAGAAGGAATTTCCTTATCTGCTCTGATACAAGACAAGTCCTGGTACCCACTTTAATGAGTCTTGGGACCACCACACTTGGGGCATTTACATTTACATCTATTTTTCACTTCATGGATCCAGTCATCTCCCCATAGGGCTGGATATAAAACGTGTCACATATTAAAAATTCATGATGACTACACATCATTTGTCCTTGGTCCAATAAAATATATGATCAGGCCTCACACAGATAGCTCAATTTGTCAGGACAACACAAATAGATCGTGGATAGGCATGGATGTTTGTATTCTTTTGTCATGAACGAGGCCTTGTAATGCCTTAGTCCATCAGATAAGAAGTCCTTCCCCATGCTGGAAAGGTTCTGTGGTTGGATGGATCAGAGCACTTGTGTGTAAAAGCAGAAGAAGTTACTAATCAAGTTATGTCATCATATTCTAGGGATGTGATTAGAATAAGTTATCCAGACACACAGTTCAGGTGGTGTATTCATTGAATAGCACATTAAGTTTATAAATATGAACTACTAAATTGGAAATGGCAGTTAATTGCTATTTTTTTCTCATTGACAGTAATATCTTATCTTATCTACACATCGTAACAATGATTCTACAGCTTACTGATTTAATGACCAGCTTCTTCAAACTAGCAAGTGTATGCCCTGATAAACTTGCCAGAAAGAGCATGAGGTATGTCACAAATTCGTAGATATTTATGATGGTTTCATCAATTTCTAAATACATAAAGGTACTAGATTGTCAAATGCAACAGCAAAGAAGTTAAGAAAAGTAAGAACACTGTTACAGTTCTAGCACATTTTGTTTCTGCTAATTACCCTGAAACTTATAAGACTTGCAGAAAATGTGTACTGGACTTAAACTGTCTTGATTGAAACATTTTCTTCATTCTGAAAAATGTTAGCAAGTGACACTTGACAAGTTCACAGATACATGTGTAATTTTAGCACAAAATTTCTGTTGTCTGATTTTAACTCAACTTAGGATCTGATGAAAAAAAGGCTGTGCCATAGCTCAAGTGGTTAGTTGCTGGCTTCCCACCGCGGTACCCTGGGTTCGATCCCGGGTCTGGTCAAGTGGGATTTGTGGTGGACAAAGTGGCGCTGGGGCAGGTTTTCTCCGAGTACTTTGATTTCCCCTGCCAATCGTCATTCCACCAATTGCTCCACAATCACCTTCACCTATCTTCTGGGGCTGGTACAATAGGCAAGAAAAGGCTGCAGTACATGGGACTCAGTCCCACCCCACTAGCAATAAAAAAGAAAAATAGAATCTGATGAGAAAATTTAGTAAAACTCTCCCCATACCAAATTTCATGAAAATCTCTTAAGCAGTTGCTGAGTTTTATATGAACAGACAGACACAGACAGAGAAAGACATGGCACAGCAAATAGGTTCCTTTTTACTACCTGTTACAAATGTGTCAAAAACCAATATTAACTCCCTTAAATAGGGTCAGGATCAAATTATAACAAAATTATATTCTTCATGTGGGGGAAGCCAGGTATTCCCCCCCCCCTCTGGATCTGTGGTAAAATAAATATGGAAAAGCAGGACTTATTAATAACAGACCTTGAAATTAGTCTCTTACTTACACATGGAGCTGAGCCCTTCCAGAGGAGCCGCCAATTCTGCAGCTACTCAAGAATTTCCCAGCATTCTATGGAACACGAAGGTTCATTACCGTGTTCAGAAGAGCCCTCCACTGGTCCATATCCCGGGACAAATCTATCCAATCCATACCATCCCATCCTATCTCTCTAAGATCCATTCTAATATTGTCCACTCACCTACGCCTTGGTCTTCCCTGTGGTCTCTTTCTTTTGGTTTTCCCACCATTATCCTATACGCATTCCCTGTCTCCCCATTCGTGCTACATGACGTGCCCACCTCATCCTCCTTGACTTGATCATTCTAATTAGTCTCTAATAAATTTTATTCTTCTACCTTAAATTCTTTTTAGAGTGATCAGCAAAGATAACCTTAAAGGGCTTAGATGTAAGTTTCCCCCTTCCCCTTGGAAACAGTCATGGCAGCACCTTATGTATCTCAGTGGTGACAAATTACTTTTTGTCACTGAATCCATCAGTCTTAACCATTTCAGCAGGGAATATTCACAAGAGTTTATGTGTATAACGTATTCCTCCAGATGTGGCCTGCAGTGACAATGGGAATTACAAGAGATGTATTCTGGAAAACTACTTTGCAGAGTAGGCCCTTGACATGCATGTGCACTCCAGGCAGGGCTTATTCTCAGAGTACTCTTAAGGACATTTGCACCCAGAAATTGCATCAGATTATCTGCTCAAGGGAAAACAATTTTCCTTGCTAGAATGTTCATGGTTTTTCCAAGTAATTTCTGATATGACTTGTGTATATTACCTGGGATGGTGGCACACAACAGTATTCTGTGTGAGCACTTCTTTTGCATGAAACACAAAAATGTTATGAAAGTCAAGATCATTAGATCTCATGTGCTTCAGTTTTGGGGCAAGAAATTTGTCATTTCTTGATATCTCTCACATGTCACTATAACAATGGGGCTATTGTGTGATTCCAATGGAACACAATGCCATGCAGAGCTTGTTGACAGAACTGGCACAAAGCTGGGTTCTGGTATAACCTGTAACTTTCTGGAATGTGCATTTTCTTATACACCCAGACTGTGGACAGTATCCAGGATAAGGAAAAAAAGAGCTCACTACAAATTTTGTAGCTAATATTGATTACAAATTTTCTAAAATTGTACATGTGTTGTCAAGTATCTATTATTATTGCTCTGACATGGTTATGCTCAATGAAAATATTAACAACAGTTTTGTATATTAGTCTTGCACACAACAGTATTGTACAAAAGGCCTGCATATTTTTATTTTTTTAATATGCTTGTTAATACTGTTGTAACTGGTTACAGTTTTTATAACACCATCGTGTATACTTAGTCTGTTGGTTTCATCACATTTTAATTGTAGTATATTCAGATGAAATGATATAACAATATTATGGCTGTTCTATGAATGATGAATCAGGCCAGTATCAGTCAAGTATCAGGCTGAAAAGGATGTTATATTATGTTTGATTTGTTTAATTCTGGTCTGTCACACTAATAATATCATGAAAACTTAAACAGTTCTGTCTAGTGTGACTGGTGAAGATTTTTCTTATTTCAATTATTTATGCCCTTACATGTTTCGGTCTTCAAAGACTATCATCAGAGGGACACTTTTACATCAATAGAGTTAGAAGCCACTATTACAATACATGTTCTAAAAGTTAAAATGTATACATACAATATTAATAATATACAATTGAGTATAAAATCTAAAGTCTTTACAACTACAGTGGCTGTTCCAATATGTTAAAATATTTTTAATTGTTTTGTTAAGACTCTATTGGAATTCATAAACCAAGCAGGTTCGTGTTGTCCCTCTTATTATGCTGTGGAACCAACACTAACATCATAGACCCAAGGAGTATAAATATGCGGTACAACACACTGTAGAACAGTAAACACAACACAGCGCGCCACAAACACATACATGACAATATCAAAAGTAGGATGAAATAACAGAAGTTTTTACAAAACATAATAGGACTGCTGAAATAATACAATATACCCCTAATATATTTGCAGATCCCTCTTCTTGAGAATGACAAGGCGGCACGCATTTGGCCCCCATCAGAAGAAATGATAAGAGGGATGACACAATCCTGCTTGGTTTACAAATTCCAATAAAGTCTTAACAAACAAATTATAAATATTTTAACGTGCTGGAACAGCCACTGTAGTTGTAAAGACTTTAGATTTTATTCCCAATTGTATATTATTAATATTGTATGTATACATTTTAACTTTTAGAACATGTATTGTAATAATGGCTTCTAACTCTATTGATGTAAAGGGGTCCCTCTGAAGATAGTCTCTGAAGACCGAAACCTGTAAGGGCATAAATAATTGAAATAAGAAAAATCTTCACCAGTCACACTAGGCAGAACTGTTCAACTTTTCATGTTATATTATGTCTTTTAAAGTAGGACATATGAGATTAGCAATTCGTCTGGTATGTACAAAAAAAATGTTGTTCATTCTGTTTCAGAATGTAAAGAGTATTCAAAGCTGGTAACTGCTCAGGTTGGAGTCCTACCTCTAGTGCCAACCCCTGAGCCTGTGTATGTTGACATACCAAAGTGTGACTTTACCAGTGTGCCATTGATTGTGGGTGGTGAAGAAGCAGAGCTCAAAGAATTCCCTCACATGGTAATGGCAGGTCAATACTGAAGAGTTCTCAGTATCTAGAATTCCATTCTAGCCACTTTAACTCCTTTAACTTTGAAGTTCACCCAAAAAATATTTAAAAATTAAGTTTTTACCTCACAGAAAAAACACTGTATCTAAATTACAAAAACCAATTTGTTAATGCTGCTTAGGGAAATAATAGCAGTTTCCTTTGAGAAGTGTATATTAGGATTTCTCTTCTTCTGACATTAAAAAATTTTTCTTCAAAGTCCTAATTTTTACATGTGAAATAAAAGACAGAGTGGAGAAATTGGTCAGCATTCATCAATGAGATTATACTGTATATAACTTGAATTTATCCCACTGTAAATAATTAAAATTAATATATAATTAACAATTTATTACATGCATATATTATGTACAAACATTTCTGCAGGCAAAATACTCAGTAGTATTTTCCGTGTCACTCACTCATGGAGCCGAGCATTTCTTGAGAAGCTGCCAATTGTGCAGCTACTCAAGAGCTTCCCAGCATTTTATGGAACCCAAAGGTTCATTACCATGTTCACAAGAGCCCTCCACTGGCCCTTATCCTGATCCAGATCGATCCATTCCATACCATCCCCTCCTGTCTATCTAAGATACATTTTAATATTATCCACCCAGCTATGTTTTGGTCTTCCCAGTGGTCTCTTTCCTTCAGGCTTCCCCACAAATATCCTATATATCCTATATGAATTCCTCCTCACCCCATTCGTGCTACATGCCCTGCCCATCTCATCCTCCTTGACTTTATCATTCTAATTATACTTGGCAAAGAGTACATGTTATGGAACTCCTCATTATACAGTTTTCTCCAACCTCCCGGCATTTCATTCCTCTTTGGTTCAAATATTCTCCTCAGCACCCTGTTCTCAAACACCCTCAGTCTGTGTTCCTCCCTTAATGTCAGAGACCAAGTTTCACACCCATACAGAACCACAGGCAAAATTATAGTTTTGTATATTCTAATTTTTATGTTTCTAGACAGCAGACAAGAAGACAAAAGGTTCTGGACTGAATGGTAGCAAGCATTACCCAAATTCAATCTCCTCTTAATTTCCTCCTGAATCAGGTTTTGATTTGTTGTATTCATTCCCAAATATCTGAACTGTGCCACATTTTCAAAATATCTGTTATTCCTCTTCATGTCATGATTTTGCCCTGCATTCTGGTGACAAGACAGCAACATATACTTATGTAGCACATCCACAAAGTAAGTTTCCCACTTGTCCCACAGCTAGCAAACCCTATATTGCGTGAAGTGATTGTGCGTACGTGATAGAGCAATGACATAGCATGGCGCATGCATTAGCAGAATTTCCCGCATTCCCATAGTAGCATCATTGCAGCTGTTGAAGATGGAGGCTTTTATTCAAGCTCCCGACGACTGTGAAGTGCGGTCAGTGATAAATTTTTTGAATGCACACAGCATAGCACCGATCGAAATTCATCGTCAACTGTGCTGGGTCTATGGGTCTAACGTCATGAGCAAGCAGATGGTGTGTCACTGGTGTAGAAAATTTTCAGCAGGTCGACAAATTGTGCATGATGAGAAGCGCAGTGGGCGGCCATCCATCATTACAGACGACCTGGTGGAGCTTGTGCAGGAAGGCATTATGGAGAATCGTCGCGTCACAATTGCGGAACTCAGCAGTCATGTCCCGCAGATTTCCCACACCTTGTTGCACGAAATTGTCACGAAGCTCCTGTTGTTCAGGAAATTGTGCGCCAGGTGGGTGCCGAAGCAACTGACACCAGAACACAAAACAAAGCACATGGAGTCAGCATTGACATTTCTGCAGCGGTACCATGATGACGGCGACGAGTTGCTGGAACGGATCATCACAGGTGATGAAACGTGGATTACACACATTACCCCAGAAACCAAGCAGCAGTCAATGCATTGGCGTCCCAGTGGATCTCCCTGTAAGACGAAATTCAAGCAGATGTCGGCAAGGAAAGTGATGTGCACGGTATTCTGGGACAGACGGGGCGATCTCCACGTCGACTTCCTGACCAGAGGTGAGACGGTGAATGCTGAGCGTTACTGTGAAACACTGCAGAAATTGTGACGGACCATTGAGAACAAGCGGCGCAGGATGCTTGGTGCCGGTATTGTCTTCCTGCACGATAACGCTAGGTCGCACACGGCTCGACGGACAGCAAGTCTCCTGCAGGAGTTCAGCTGGGAGGTGTTTAATCATCCACCCTACAGCCCGGACCTCGCTTCCAGTGATTTCCATATTTTCATACACCTCAAGAAATTCTTGTCCGGTGAGAGTCAGCGTTTTGAGAATGACAGAGGCAGAGATAATTGTCACACAGTGGTTCCAATCCCAGGCGGCAGATTTCTACGACACAGGTATTCAAAAGTTGGTCCCATGGTATGACAAATGTCTCAGTTCCAGTGGCAATTATGTTGAAAAATAGCTGAACACTTGCTATATCTGTTGCAATAAATATTTCCATGAAATTGTGTTTTATTTCTGCAAACGGCCCCAGGGAAACTTAATTTGTGGATAAGCCTCGTATTTTTCTCTGTGTTTTCTTCTTGACCAATCTTCTTACTAGAACCAGTTGAAGTTACTGTGTTTTTCTTTATGGTATCTATATTATCACCCAGTAGATTCACATCATCAGCACAGACCAGAAGCTGATTTGTCCCATTTAATTTCAGTGTTACCTGGTTTACCTGGACCTTCATAATGGCATATTCTAAAGCAATGTTGAAAAGCATTGACGATAAAGCATCTTGTTTTAGACCTTTCTGGATAGGAAAATTATCAGACAAAGGTTTATGTATGAGTATGCTGACATCACTAGTGGAAGTTGTGAACTGGGACAATGATAGACTCCTTCCACTGATCAGACAATTCTTCCTTATTCAGAATAGAATTAATTAGCTTATGGATCTTAGAACGTAATATTTCACCTCCTGCAGAACTACAAATTCTTCTAATTTGTCACCAAAATAACTTATTTGTAAAGGAATACAAACAAGAAGAGAAGTTTATGATGGTCCTGAAAGGGGGCAGTTTTGCTGGTCTAGGAAAAAATGTTAGGGAGTGTTGGGCACGAAACCTATGTGTAAGGAGAGAGGTCAAGAGAGTGAGTCGCAGGCATACTGGGGTGGAAGAGGCAGCAGAAGGAAGCCAGGACATCAGGGTGGAGGCTAATGAGTGCCTGAAGAGGGCACATTTTGTGCCCTGATAAGGGCAGAGTTCACAGACCTGCGTGGCCTCGCGGAGAACCCAGATCTGTAATATGTGATGGAGGCTTCCTACAGTCTTTCAGGGAGCATATGAAAGGTTTCCATGACTTGCTCAGAGAGAAGCCATCCTCCCTGTTCATACTCTTGGGATGGAGCTCCATCTCAGTCGCCTCCCTGATGATACAATCCATGTATCTGGTCTTAGTGGAGAGGATGGTGGTGTGGGGTAGCTGGATGCAGTGCCCCAAGTTGATACTGTGCCCTGCCATAGCTGACTTTTCTGGTTGTTCTAGACAGATAGGTTGCTGGTGCCCCTGCAATCTGCTGTCAATCAAATGGCCTGTCTGCCCAACGTAGACCTGACTGCACTCACAGAGTTGCTGTATACTGGTGGCTTTTTGTTGGGCTGGGCAACCCTCAGGTGAGGGTTGAGGGCCCTGAAAATCTGCCAGTTGATATGGCCACTTTGCCTGAAAACGTCCCCCAGAAACACAAACTCTGTATGAGAGCTGTCTTGATCACACAGAGCTCTATCCCTGTGTACCAATATGGAGAGTACAGCATGCCTGTTGGATGAGAGGTGATAAGAGTTTAGGTAGAGACTGGAATGGGTAGGTGTATGGTACAGTTATGGTCCAGAGAGCCATTGGGTCTCCTTTAATATCTATGTCAGGGAAGGGAAGATGGCCATCTCCATCTCCATGGTGAACTGAATGCTCTGGTGGAAACTGTTCAGGTGGTCAAGGAAGTCCCTCAGTCTGTTGGGCCTGTGTGTCCAGATCACAAAAGTGTTGTCCATGTAAGGGAACCAGCAGAGGAGCTTATGAGCAATGATCTCCTCGAAATCCTCCCTCCACGCAGAAGTTGGCGATGATTGGAGATAGTGGTGAGCCCATAGCCATGCCATCAATTTGTTCATAGAACTGGCCAGCGAGACTAAAGTATGAGGCTGTCAGGGCATGGCAGAAGAGACTTAGCAGACTCATGACCTCCCTAATGTGCACCCTGTTGAAGAGTGACACCATATCGAAGCTGACAATTATATCCCATGGTCTGGCACAAAAGGAACCCAGTGTGCAGACAAAGTCTATTGAGTTCTTTGTGTGGCATGGAGATTTGCCAGTATGAGAGCCCAGTAGGCCCAACAGGTGTTTGGTCAAGTGATAAGTGGGGACCCCAATAGTGCTCACAGTAGGCCCCAAGGAAGCCCCTTGCTTGTGTATCTTTGGCAACCCAGGCAGTCTTGGGGAGCTGGAACCCTGTGGTCGAAGTTGCTGGCAGATGTCCTCCAAAACTGAGGATTTCTTCTGGAGAAGCATGGTCTTGTGCTCCATAGACTCAGTGGGGCCCTTCTTCCAATTGTAGTCTGCAGTATCCAGTAATACAGTTGAATTGCCCTTGTGAGCGGAAAGCGCTGTGAGTGCCTCATTGCCTTTCAAGGCCCTAAGGGTCCTCCTCTCCACAACAGTCAGGTTGGCCTTGGGTCTGTGGGAACCTTTTTGGGATCCTGATGGTCTCCTGACACACCTTTCCATCTCTCTCCTCAGGCAGGGTGATATGTTTTTCCAAAATGTCAGTCGGCTTTCAACAGACTACAAGAAATAGAACTCTTAATGACTGACTGAGATGCTCCTAATTTAGTAGTTGCTTCCCTGTGAGAGAGGCTGTTATATGTATGCATCCTTAAGACATAACTTCTGATATTTTTATATGTAGTGAAAAGAACAATCACTATGCAAAGAAATGTAAGATACCAATAGCACTTTTTTCAATTGTGTTCAGAGATACAGTATTTTTAAACAAACTTTATCTTCTTGTATGGGTTAACATAAAGATCGACCCCTGAATCTTGATGGGGCCAGTAGGTCACTTGTGTCCTTGCACAATGCAATTATTTCTTTTTGTTAATCATATGATTACAGGTGGCACTTGGTTATTTGGAAAATGGACACATTGACTGGAGGTGTGGTGGGTCTCTGATCAGCGAGTACTTTGTACTCACGGCTGCACACTGTGCCCCCAGAAAGTAAGTTAAACGTATTTGTCATGTTACCAAGGAGGTGATGGAACATATTGATATATCACATTGTTCTCTGAAACCATTTATTAAATTTAAGGACAGGAGGATAATACTAAAAACATCTTAGAGGCCTAGCTTGTGAACTGAGATAATGCAGAGTTTGCTGATATCTAGTTCTGTTTCCACTGTTAGCCATGTAACAGTATTTACAGTTGATGTGTACAAGTGTGAGATTAAAGGTGTTTCTAAAGATAGATCTTTATCACACAGAATCTGTGAAATGCAGGACAATCATAATCTTCAGTGTGAAATTACATAATGAAGGAACTGTTTACATCCCACTTACCAGTTTATTAAAATTATCTGCTGAACTTCTTAAACAACTGCATGACTTTTTTTATTAGAAGTGAACAGAGCCTATTATACAATATGTTAGCTGTTTCCAGTGAAATAACTTGTTTCTGTCTGGTTTAGACAATTATCTTGCAAAGATATGTGTCATATGTGTTTTAGCATTTAGATGATCATGATGGAAACAGCATGCCGCTTTTAGCAGAGAGTAAAATGGGTAACTGGCTAAATACTGAAACACGTGGAAGCTTGACAGCATTTGTTACATTGATTCATACTGCATTTACTTGACTGACAGCACAGTGTTACAGATCATCTTCATTCGCATGTTTGGCATCCTGTCACTAACACATAAATATGCCCGATCACATTTACGGGGCATGCGATAGCATAGTCGGTTGAGGCACTATGCTACAAGCCGAAAGGCTGCAGGTTCGAGTCCCGATGAGGTCATTGGATTTTTTCAATTGACCTAATCCTTCCAGCCACACTCTGACCCTGGGGTCGACTCAGCCTCTAACAGAAATGAGTACCAGGAATTAATTAAATATTTTTCCTGGGGAGTAAAGCGCGGCCGGCGCATAAGGCTTTCAAACCTACCACCATCTTTGAGACGACTGTCTAGATAATGTGGGACCCTCAGGGTCTCACAACCCTATGGGCCTTCACGGCCTGTTACAGTGATAGCTTTACTTTTTACTGAATGTACATAGGGTCAGTGTTGTTAGGCAGATAGAAATACGTACAGTTGAGCCATTAGTACTTGATCCTAGCCCTTGTGATTTTGAAATTGCTATTGCAAAGTTGAAAAGGTATAAATCACCAGGTAGTGATCAAATTCTGGCAGAAATGATTCAAGCAGGGAATGAAATATTAGTTTCTACGATCCATAAGCTAATTAATTCTGTTTGGAATAAGGAAGAATTGCCTGATCAGTGGCATGAGTCTATTATTGTTCCAGTTCACAAGAAGAGTGATAATACTGACTGTAGTAATTATCAGGGAATGTCACTGCTGCCAACTTCTTACAAAATTTTATCCAGAATTTTTCTCTCATTGTTCAGTCCATATATATATGAAATGATTGGGGATCATCAGTGTGGATTTTGACATAACAGATCAACTGCTGATCAAATATTTGCATTCATCAGATACTGGAGAAAAAGTGGGTGTACAATGAGACAGTACATCACCTACAGGCTTAAAGAAAGCCTATGATTCAGTTAGGAGGGAAGTATTGTACAATATTCCGATAGAGTTTGGGATACACATGACACTACTTAGGCTGATTAAAATGTGTTTAAATGAAACGTATAGTGTTGTCCATATAGGTAAACATTTGTCTGATAATTTTACTATACAGAATGGTCTAAAACAAGGAGATGTTTTGTCGCCACTCCAACTTTGCTTACAAATTGGCCATTAGGAAGGTCCAGGAAAACCAGGTGGGACTGAAATTAAATGGAACACATCAGCTGCTGGTCTGTGCTGATGATGTGGAACTACTTGGTGATAATATGGATACCATAAAGAAAAACACAGTAACTTTAGTTGACTCTAGTAAGGAGACTGGTCTAGAAGTAAACACAGAGAAAAATAAGTATATGTTGCTGTCTTTTCACCAGAATGCAGGGCAAAATCATGACACGAAGAAGAATAACAGATGTTTTGAAAATGTGGCACAGTTTAGATATTTGGGAATGAATACAACAAATCAAAACCTGATTCTGGAGGAAATTAAGAGGAGACTGAACGCAGGTAATGCTCGCTACTATTCAGTCCAGAAACTTTTGTCTTTTTGTCTGCTGTCTAGAAACATAAAAATTAGAATACACAAAACTATAATTTTGCCTGTGGTTCTCTATGGATGTGAAACTTAGTCTCTGACATTAAGGGAGGAACATAGACTGAGGGTGTTTGAGAACAGGGTGCTGAGGAGATTATTTGGACTAAAGAAAGATGAAGTGATGGGAGGTTGGAGAAAACTGCATAATGAGGAACTTCATAACTTGTAGTCTTCTCCAAGTATAATTAGAATGATCAAGTCAAGGAGGATGAGATGGGCAGGGTATGTAGCACGGATGGGGGAGAAGAGGAATGCATATAGAATATTGGTGGGAAAGTCAGAAGGAAAGAAACAACTAGGAAGACCAAGTGTAGGTTGGTGGACAATATTAAAATGGATCTTAGATAGGATGGGATGGTATGGATTGGATTGATCTGGCTAAGGACAGGGACCAGTGGAGGGCTCTTGTGAACATGGTAATGAACCTTTGGGTTTCATAAAATGCTAGGAAGTCCTTGAGTGTCTGAGAATTTGGCAGCTTCTCAAGAGGGGTTCAGCTCCATGAGTGAGTTACAGATCACGCACCATTATCACCACTCCCAGCTGCAACCCTGCATATACTCAAAGGGATGAGTTTGTGCCAGGGAAAAGATGAATTATGGTGAACCAAATTAATCACCACAGTAAATGGTCATCACATATTGCAACAGGATTCAATCATTGATAAAAAAACAGACATTTCATGACATAATACTGTCAGCAACTGTTTGAATTTAAAGTACCAAACTGATAATAAAATGTACTCTGATATATTTTGATTCCCACATTGATGGTCAGAATGGTACTGCTTGCACTGACCTCAGGGTGAGAACCAGTTGACCAGCCAAATTGTTCAGTTAATGGTCACCAAGTATGTGTAATGTAACAGCTGTATAGAGCTCTAACTACAGTGTAAATTACTGGCAATTAATTCATCATTATTCTTTCAGTAATCCACCAACAATTGCACGATTGGGTGATCTAAATCTGAAACTGACCAATGATGGAGCACAACCAATAAATTACTTAGTGGAGGAAGTTATTCAACATCCTCAGTACAAGCCACCTGCCAAGTATAATGACGTTGCTCTCCTCAAGTTGGACCGTCAAGTTGAATTTAGTGAATTCATTCGTCCTGCATGTCTCCATCAAACAGATACCTTCCAGATTAATAAGACCGTTGCCACAGGATGGGGAAGGATAGACTATGGTAAGAGAACAGTTTGCTTTGCAATGGTTATGGCATATGGAAAAAACAAGAAAGTGTATATAATTCTGATGCGAAAGCATTAGAATGTAGCCACTTGGAAGACCAACTAGGGCATGAGGATAATATTAAAATGAATCTTAGGGAATCTGGTTGCGAAGATGGGAAATAGACGGACTTGATTAGGATTATGTCCTTTCATGACAGCAGTTATCAAGCTTTGACTTCTAGAGAGTACAAGTATAAGAAGTGCATAGATATCATGGAATTGAAAAGTAAGTGGAGCAGCCTCCAATGGCATAGTATAAATGGATTCCTGTCTATGAACACACTACAGTTACATGCTGACATAACATTATAAACCTGCCTTTCCCTATAGACCAAGGAAAATCGACAGATGGAGTACACTGCATTTGTTGATAGCACTGGAGAATAAATCCTGTGTATCCTTAGCTTACTTTTCTTCCTTAAGGAAGAAAGTAATCTTATAAGAGCAGCATATTGTCTGTGTTCCTATTTCAGCTTTTTAATTGACTGATTCTTCATGAAACTTTGTATGGACATTTTCCTTTTAGAGGTCACCTCAGCTACATACTTTTTAACTTATACAGCCAGTGGTAATAACATGGTGAAAACACAGATTTGTAGTGAGGGCATCACTAGCACTCCCTAATCTAGGTCCTGATATTAAACATAGTAATATACCTTTCAGAAATATGCATCTTTAATTGATGCTTTTTCCTTTGAGAATATAAAACAACAAAATGTCAGCTGCATGAAAACTGCATTTAGCTTATGGTTTGATAGCCATAGCATGTTACACTCAGAACAGAGATAGACTATGGACATATCAATTGACCTAAGTGTGTGAAAGTGAACAATTAGAAGAATTCCAGTCATGTGAAACTTTTGAGATTATGCCTGACAAATTTTATGTAGGCAAAATACATATGAGGGAGAGTCAGTAAATAGGTCACAAATGGATATAAAACATAAAACATATGATATTTGAACCTGGAAAAAATATTTATTTCTCGACATATCCTCTGCCAACATTGATACACTTGTGCATTGAAACCCACAGCATATAAGCCTTTTGACTGTTGTCTCAGCCACTTCCACACCTCTTCGTAGCCAGCAAAACGTTTGCCATCAAGGTAGAACTGCTTTACATGACAGACACTTCCCACCATAAACAGGAAACATTTCTTTATGAATAAATATCCTTTACGTTGAGTCCTTTTGTTCACGAAAATTTGCACAACAGAACTCCACTATTCAGTAGTATACCCTCAAGCATGCTCGCCATTTTGACTACAGAAACCAATCTCTGAACAATCGCATGTGTGTCTGCTACATAGACTGTCATGAACATCATGAAGCTGGACTGTGCTGCTACGTAGTGACACACATAGAAAACCTATTACATCAATTACAGCTGTTTTACCTCTGTTTATGACCTATTTACTGAAGCCCATGAGCAAAATTTAATTTCATTGCTGGATTATAAACTGACATTGTATAAATATGACAATAAACAATACAAGATCTATAGGGCTTTGGGAGCTCTAGCTAAAAATTAAGGACTAGGTGGCATAATAAACTACATGTTTCCTTTGTGAGATTATCTTCATTCAAAAGAGTGTGCATTTTTCATCCAATAGAATATTTAATAACTTGCCATACAATATATATTCCTTGAAAGACAATATTCATACTTTTAAACAAAGGCTAAAAGATTATCTTATTTTAAATGCATTTTATTCGGTAGATGAATACATGGCATACAGGCAAGCATAATACATTATTGAACTGCTTTCTTCATAGTCACCGCCGTGAAAGCCTCAAATCTTACATAATACATTATTGTTGTCTTTCCAAGATTATGTATTATCTAGATTTGTTATATGACTGCTTTTTATTTTATTATTGTGTTTTTATTTTATAATTCTTGAATATTTTAATTGTTGAGACTAGATTGCATTTTGCAATGTCATTTTGCTGATGAATTCAATATCCAGTCCGGTTTCCGGACAATGGATCTGTGAAATTATGTATCTATGTATGTATGTATGTAAAATGCTTTGTGTAATACACACTGATGTTACCTTTCTTGATGCTGTTCACAGCTGAAAAGAAAAGTGATGTTCTGCTCAAGGTAGTACTCAGCATCATTGATAACAGACAATGCAATGGATTGTATGAGATGGATGGGGTAACCAGAGAACTGAAAGATGGTATTGTACCATCCATGATGTGTGCTGGTGAATTGGAAGGGGGTAAAGACACATGCCAGGTCAGTTGACACATTTCTTATATCAACTGTTAAAACAAGTCAGTCACTACCACGTTTTGGATGAGCTTAGAGAGCTCCTTTGTTGTGTTTCTGTATTATTTGTTTTGTACAAAAGAACCAGAACAGACACTCGTGCTCTCTGCTGTGTACACAGTGTCACAAACATGAATTAAAATGTCATAAAATAACCCTACAAATAAATAAATAGATGAACTACCAAATACATAAATGACTAAAAGTAGGTCTAAGAGGGGCCTGTATCTACACAGCAGTGGAGGATGACGCTGTGAATAGGCCGGTATGTACACTGTGCACTGACAGTGACTGCCCCATGAGAAGTCCGGAGCTTCTAGCTGTAATATGTACAGATGGTGATATCCATATGAGAAAACATTTACAAGGTGATGGTAACTATAAGGAAAGGGTGGTAAATTTTTGGAAGTTTTAGAATCATTTTACAGAAGAAAAAATACTGCTTAAAGGTGATGAGGAAGAATCATATTCATAAGTGGCTATGGCTTCATATGATAAGCCTTTTAATAAGATAAATTCTGAACATGTTTGATTCTCACTTCTTTAGCACTCAGCACACAGAGCAGAGAAAGCTTCCTGGTGGTTAATGAAGACAGAAATGCAAGCTATGTAACTCTGTTTTAGGGAGATTCTGGTGGACCTATCCAGATCACAAGGCACAACAACCAATGCCTCTACAGTATAATAGGCATTACATCATTTGGAAAATTCTGTGCTGCAAAGAATGCTCCAGGAGTATACACCAGAGTATCATCTTTTGTACCATGGATTGAAAGTATTGTATGGCCTGAGTAATATCTGGATGTGATTTGATACTTAACCTATGTGAATATATTTCAGTGTGCTGTACAATAAAGTGGATTGTTTACTCATACTGCAATCCCAAAAATCATACAGATGTTTGTTTGTACAGGATATCAGATTCCAATTAATGCCCAGTGAATCTGGTTATAATACCCACAACTCATGTATGTGTCCAGTGCATGTAGTCCACAGATTCTTAATATTCTACAGTTTTTAGGACTTTCCTTGAGCATAATTTCTGTCATAATGTTACATACAGGCAGAAGCACCAATCCTTGCATTCTCTCTACCTAGATGGAGCTGAGCCCTTCTTGAGAAGCTGCCAGTTGTGCAGCTACTCAAGAATTTCCCAACATTTTATGGAACCTGAAGTTTCAATACTGTGCTCACAAGAGCCCTCCACAGGTCCCTGTCCCGATGCAGATCAATCCAGTCCATATCACCCCATCCTGTCTCTCTAAGATCCATTTTAATATTATCCACCCACATACACGGTGTGTCCAGGATCCATTAGGACTATTTTTTTTTAATTTTGTCCTGCAATTCCATCTGTTGGCGAGTTGTGGCGTTAAGATTCTTGAAGTTTCAGCTGTGGCTGTCTATAACTTCAAAGCTCAAGCATCGCTGCATCATGTGTTCTCACCTTGAATGTAACAGTACTGTTCTGACCGTTCTGACACTCGTTGGAAAATCGTGGTTGAACAGATAGCCAACATCAAATTTTGTTTGAAGTTAGGCAAAACAGCCGGAGAAGCATACGAAGTGATGAAAAGTGTGTATGGTAGTGATTGTTTGAGTCACCTGAACACTTCGATGGTATGCTGTATTTCATGACGGCAGGGAGGACATTGAAGATGCTCCACGTGCATCAAAGTCAAGAACAAGTCGCACTAAAGAAAATGTGAAAAAAGTGACCGAAATCCTTGCATCAGACAGGTATGTTTCTGCAAGACTCATCAAGGAGCTTTTGGGAATACCAAAAAGTACTGTGCCTCAAGTTTTGACTGAGGATTTGGGCAAACAGAAGGTCTGTGCACAGTTTGTACCGCAAGCGCTGAAAAACATGAAAGAGTTAAACATTGCAAAAACATGTTACGGTCGGCTCAAAGTGATACAAAATCGATTGTTATTGGTGACGAGACATGGTGTTTTCAATATGAGCCTCTCATAAAGCGGCAGAGTGCAGTGTGGTTGAACCAAAAGAAGCCAGCCAAAACCAAAGAAAGTGCGCATGCAAAAGAGTCTAGTAGAAACACTGCTAACCGTTTTCTTTGATTCCAAAGGAATCATTCACAAAGAATTTCTGCCAGAAGTCAAACAGTGAATTCTGATTATTATCTCAGAGTCCTCAATTGTTTGTGGGCGAGAATTCTTCGAATTCCATCTGAATATCGAGAGCAAGGTTCCTGGTCGCTCCTCCACGACAATGCCCGACCCCACAAATCGAAGGTCATGCGCGATATTTTCGCCAGAAAACGGATCAGTCTTTGATCATCCTCCATATTTCCCAGATTTGGCTCCAGCAGATTTCTGGTTGTTCCAAAAAGTTAAGTTGGCGATGAAAGGAGACCGTCACGACACCATCCAGGACACCCAAAGGGAATCTACCGCAGTTTTAAATGTGATTTCACAAAAGGAGTACAGTGACTGTTTTCAAAAACTTTTCAATCGATTTAGCAATGTATTGATTCAGAAGGAGGCTATTTTGAAAAACAAAGAGTGACATTTTTAAAATAATTCATGTCTTGTATTTTTACTGAACACAGTCCTAACAGAACCTGGACACACTGTGTATGTCTTGGTCTTAGTAGTGGTCTCTTTCCTTCTGGCTTCCCCACCACTATCCTATATGAATTATGCCCTGCCCATCATAACCTCCTCTAATTATACTTGGCAAAGAGTACATGATATGAAGCTCCTCATTGTACAGTTTTCTCCAACCTCTGTCACTTCACTTCTCTTTGGTCCAAATATTCTCTTCAGCACCCTGTTCTCAAACATCCTCAGTCTGTGTTCCTCCCTTAATGTCAGAGAACAAGTTTCACACCCATACAGAATTATATACGTAGTTTTGTATATTTTAATGTTTATGTTTTTAGACAGCATACAAAAAGAGGAAAGATTCTGGACTGAATGGTAGTAAGCATTACCTGAATTCAATCTCAACTTAGTTTCCTCCTCAATCAAATTTTGATTTCTTACTGTCATTCCCAAATATTTGAAATGTGCCACATAATTAAAAAAAACAAGGTCTGTGAATTATGACTTGAATTGCTTCTGGAACCTTTACCACAATACTTGCACATTGCTTTGAGAATCACTACCACTATTCATACTAATAAGAGTCTGTAGAAAATTTTATAATATGTAGGGCAATCCAAAAGTTACCCAAATTTGAATTTTGCGCATGAATGGTTATGAGTACATTGAAATACCGCTAGGTGTCTCCTCACACATCCTTCTTGAATCAGTGTGGCAAGCAGCGTCGAGTTGAGTGGTTGGGTTTATTGTTGGTGAACGTATTTCCATTGTTGTGTTTCCGTGAGTTTGTGGTTTTGCGATGGCTGACTTGAGAGAGCAGTGTGTCTGTATAAAGTTTTGTTTCAAACTTGGGAAAACTGCTACAGAAGCACACCAAATGTTGAAGCAAGCTTTTGGTGAAAACAGTTTAGGCCAGACACAAACTTACAACTGGTATAAGCGTTTCAAAAATGACCGAACACTGACTGATGATGACGATCGTTCGGGACAATCATCAACGGGCAAAACACCAGAAAATGTCGCGAAAGTTAGGGATCTGATTCTGCAAGATTGTAGACTGACCATCCAAGACCTCTGTAACACCTTGGGACTAAGTTATGGTACATGTCAACGAATTTTGTCAGAGGAACTGAACATGAGGAGGATTGTGGCAAAGTTTGTGCAACGACTGCTGCAAAATGAACAGAAGCAGCATCGCTTGGAAGTCTGCAGGGAACTTCAGCAACAGCTTCAAGAGGATCCAAACTTTCTTTCGAAGGTTGTCACTGGCTACGACCCTGAAAGCGAGCAGCAATCATCGCAATGGAAGAGCCCTTCTTCACCTCGACCAAAATAAGCTCGACAAGTCAAGAGCAACATTACGTCCATGTTGACCTGTTTTTTTTATATTGATGGGATTGTTCATAAGGAGTTCGTCCCTCCTGGTCAGACAGTCAATAAAGAGTTCTATCGTGATGTTCTAAGGCGTTTGAGATAGTACATGAGGAGAAAACGTCCAGAGAAGTGGCGCACGAATGACTGGGTACTCCACCATGACAACGCATGACCACATACGGCTTACATTTGTGCAGGAATTTTTGGCTAAAAACAAGATGGCAGTTGTTCTCCACCCACTGTACTTGCAAGACTTAGCTCCATGCGACTTATTTCTCTTCCCCAAGATGAAAATCAAGTTGAAGGGGCAAAGATTTGATACAGTTGAGAAAATTCAAGTGGAAACGCAGACGGTACTAAACACCCTAACAAAAAAAGACTTCCAGGATGCATTTGAAAAGTGGCAGAAACGCTGGGATCGGTGTATGCGCTCCCAAGGGTGAGCTCCCACCCACTTTGAAGGTAATGGTGCAGAATAAAATCTAGGTAAGATGTAATAGTTTTTATTAATAAATATTTCTGGAACTTTTGGATTGCACCACGTATCATCAGGTGTTGCTCATTAGGTGTGCAGTAGGAAACAGGAACCAAACAAGAAAGTTACATTTTATATGTATTAGCTTCTTTGGAGTTTCACATGTTCAATAAACCATTTACGAACATTACTTTCACACAGCTGATCCACAAACATATCAGAATGGGTCAGTGGCTCTGTACTTGGAAACATTAATATCACGGCTCAGACTGAAGTATCTGGAAACGTTTTCGCAGCATTGGGAGGAGCAAACAGCTATGGTGAAGGCACAGTATGTGACAGGCAGACAGCTACAGTGTGCAGGCATGTACATGGAAAGAACTGGGCATAAATGGTTTCAACATACACAGTTAACTGCTGATAAGGAAAGTAAACAGGAGACAGCTGCTATATCAGTCAGTCAGTCAGAAGAAATTGCATTTGCACTGAATTCCAAACAGAACAGTTTACTGCTTTTTAAAATGTCATCACACTTTTATTTTATGAGTGAGCACAGTAGCTGGCTACAGGATGGATGATTAGGGTTCAATTCCTAGCAGAGGCAAGAATATTGATTTTCAAAATCATCCCAACCAATCAGTTTCCCCAGCAATACAGTTCCATGACATGAAACTGAGAAATCACCCCCTCCAGTGCCAACATTAAGATTGTGTGACTCTCAAGTCCTTAATTAAACAGGGACAACTGTACACACCTCTTTATTCTTTTATTTTTCTACTTTAGACAGAAATATATTAACATACTGCATATTTTGAAAAATCCATCATCATGCAAACATCCAGAACATTAAATTCTGTTAACTTATCTTAGAAGTGTATTTTCCTATACATAACATCTGCATTGCATTTGTTATCACCTTATATGAATTCAGTTTAGTGTGGTAGTGTTCAGAGTGAAAATGCAATCTGGCACCATGCTTTTTACACCAGTGTCATTTCCAACCTTTCTTCAGTGTTGTGTGCACAAAGCACAAATTTTTGTGCTCAATTGGTGGTATGTGGACAAAATATCTTTCAACTTGATGCAGCACTGTGCTCTCTGACAAGTGTAGGCCCAACACCTGCTTACATACCTGTACTGATCGAACTTACCAGTTGTACTCCAACTGACAGCTGGTCTATGATTCTCTGTATTATGTGTGTGTACAGTGCACAATCAACAGCAACATGAATAGCCTGTCAAACATCTTCATATACCACTTTTTCATGCATTTCTGCCCTATCAGATTGTCACAACCTCTTCTTTCACATTAACCCAACCCATGTGTTGTTATCCAACACAGAAATAGGTTCAATTTTCTCCTTTCCCTTACTCATCATACATTAAAGTTTCATCTGTGTGATGGTGATAGGTTTATCATTATCACATTTTATTTTGACATGCAATTTTATCACCATTACATGATGTGCTATAAGTTCACCTCTTCTTGCCTTTCTATCTTTCATGGCTTCCAGAAAAATGTTTAACCTGTTTCAAATGACTGACACAATCTGTATCCTGAACAACTTTCTGTGCTTTTGACAGTATGAGTGACCTAGACAAATACAGTCCACCCTTGCATCGGTGCTCCTGTTACTTTAGAACAATGATAGTTGTTCTTTTCATATCAGTCTTTGTGAGTGGGGACTCTGGTTTCATGTCCTTGCCTGTGTATAGAAGTGCAACTGCTGTTACCTGTTGCCGCATCATATAGCTAAAATGTCATGATCCCAAATTGAAAGACAAATTGTCATTCCATTGTTCTGTCTCCAGATATGTTTTGGTTTGACAAAAATAATTCCAGAAATTTTGTTATGTGAAAAATAAGAGGAAAAAATTGTAGGAGAGATTCAGTGATCTGTGGTGTGAATCTTTCCTTTTCATTATCAATGGAGTGGAGTTTACAGATCAGTTCTGGGCATTCTCTTATGTGATGTCACTAAAGCCTGCCTTATGAAGAACATTTTCAGTGGAGGGAAATAAATGATCAAAATGCAGACTTCGGAATTAGATCCATTAGCATGGATAAACGTAGCATATGTACAGAACTTCCTCCTCTGCTATCAATTCCAAAAATATAACAATTTATCTGTCCCACTAAATGAGAAATTTGTTCAGCATAACAGCTTGACTGTTGGAATTCTGAGATTCAAAATTACCTGTAAAATTTCCCTTCTAATCACCGTCATTATCAATTATTGCACCAGTTACAGCTCAGTCATTAATTTCACCATCATTGCGACACTCCATGAATTCACACTACTTTTGTTACCTGTTATTGAGTAACTGTGGAGGCCTGGGTTTGATCCCGGGGTAACTGTGACTTTCTTATGTCACATGTTACAGGTGGTAATGATGCCATCCTCTAAGAGGTTGGCTGAACCACGGCTGTCTTTGGTTGGGATGCATCATGGGCCAGGGATGCATTATGACACAGCTTTGGGACACCTCCTCGTGTTCCCGCCAGGCAACAACAGTCTCGGGGTCTGGAGCAGTATGACCTTCTGGGGCTGGCGGCTGAGTTCCCATAAAGGGCAATAGCATTATGACCCGAGCCTCCCAGACGGCCGCATAATGACTCTTGTGTATCACTATGGTGTACCCGGGATGAATGCAGGAGAGCACTCCGATGGGGTTAGCTTCGGCTATTTGAGTTGTCTCCCTAGAGTACCGATAAGGTGCCACAAGCCTTAGGGCTCAACATTCTAAAACAGTTTGACCAACCCATGTGGAGGGGTGGGAATGGAGGAGCTCATAAGGAACCCCCAGGGGTGACTCTCTCCTGTAGGTTGCCCTAGTCGCAACCTCATGACTAACTGGTGTCGCACTCCCATTTATCATCTGGGATACCCCTCTCCCCCTGAACAGGATTGTGAGGGTTGCATTCACTACAGGACCAGACCACCTAAGGCAAGGTGTGAGGCACTGTGCTGAGGGCTGCATGGCACTGGGGTGGTAATTAGCCAGTGTTTTTAATGATCTCCTTGGGACACCAGGCAGCACCCCGTTGTATTTATGCCTTCCACCCATATGGGGCACTGCGGTTGGTGACCTTTTAAATCCCCATGACTCATGGGACCAAAATGAAAGGAACCAAATCAAAAACTGGTCGTAAGGACCTTAAACTGAAGAGGGACCCCCCTCCAAGGGGATCCCTATGAGAAATGCTTCAGCATGGGGCTGGAAGCTCAGGCAAACCACTAAGGGACCCAGTTGCAACCAGCAAACCTGATGTTGAACTTATAGCCAAAGGCAGGGATGAACCAGCAATCAAAACCTACCTGAGATAAAACCAAAAACTCCTCTCTTGGGAGTCAGTAGTACTGACATACCACTGCAGGGGGCTAGTACCTCTAGCACACCTGCAGCAGGTGAAGGATTGGGACACCTAGTCTCTGGAGGAGGTGGAACTCGTCTAGCAAAGAAAGTCCTGTCTGGATGTGCTAGACGGAAGTTAAGGAAGGCGAGAGCTGGAGCAAGCAAAGCAGGAACTTGGGGCATTCAGCAACCAGGAAATGCAGGCTCATCCAAGCAGGGAGAAAACCCCACCGGTACCTTTAAGAGGCCAAAGTTGGAGAGCAATACCCCTACAGAAATGGACAGAACTCCGAAAAGGCCCAGGGACTTACAAGGAGGTTCTGACTAATATAACGGTATAAAGGTAGCTATCTTCAAGGAAACTTATCCTGAGGATAAGATTACTGAAGATGACCAGAATTCCATTCTGGAAGCACTGGGGGAGGTGTTATGTAGGACTCCAAAGGGAGAACTACCACACCTGAAATCCTACAGACTAGTGGGAAGTGCACTTATTTATGCATGCGCCGACGAAAAGTCTGGTCAATGGCTCACCAAAGCCATTGACAACCACAGGCTGGAATCAGGGGCCTGGCTGAGGGCTACTGATGCCAGGAACCTGCCCAAGCCTGTTAAAGTGGCTCTCTGGACTAGGGACAAAGTTGTCCAGAATCAGGAAGAGCTGCTGAAGTGAATTGCAGACCTCAATCCAGGACTTCATATGGAGAACTGGAGGGTATTCTACAAGCAATCTAAGTCGAAAGGTCAGAGGCTTATCTCATTCACAGACCAGGACTCTTATACAGAGGACCCATTACAAAATATTCAAAGGACTCTCACAGGGGACTGTTAAGGTGCTGAATGATCCTGAAGTTCAGCACCGGGCAGAACCAGTGTCAGATACAGTATCTTCCAACTTGGCCTCTGAGGGGGTGGGGGATGATGTACCCACTCCCTCAGTTGAGTGGGAGAGAGTATCTGATGAGAAGAAGACAATCCCTCCTCTCGTCAACTCGACCTTACCAGATCAGGGACCTCCCTTGGAGAAAACCAGGTCCGATAAAGGAAAAAGTGCTGTAGAATAAGGTATGAGGAGGACACCTTTCCCAGCATTACAGAATGAACACACAACACATATATACACACAACATATGATTCATTCAAATTAACCTACACCACAGCAAGGCTGCTATGGCAATTTTATGCTGACAGCTTGCTGAAGGAAAAGTAGACACAGCACTTATTCAGGAACCTTGGATATATATAGGGGCCAAATAAGAGGCTTAACGAATTCAGGGGGAACAGTTTATTCTGTCATACCTGGAGAAAATGTGAGATCATGCATATATGTTAATAATCATATTAATGCTTTACCCTTGCTGGAGTTTTGTTCCAGAGACAACAGTGAGGATGACATACACATTGGGCAGAGGCTGTGAGGAGCTCATCGTCACTTCAGTCTACCTTCCATATGACTCAGATGAACAACCACCTTCCAAAGAAGTGAGGGCCATCGTTGAATATTGCCATCTTAGGAAAAAGTAGCTCATCATTGGGTGTGACACCAATGCACACCACACACTGTGGGGGAGCACTGACGTCAACCCAAGAAGAGAATGCCTGATGGAACATTTGATGAGTTCGAACCTTAATATTCTAAACCAAGGTAATGAGCCTACCTCTGTGGTTTGCAATAGACATGAGGTTATTGACTTGACACTAGGGACCAATAAAATAGGAAACCTAATAAGTAATTGGCATGTATCTGATGGGCCGTCCGTCAGATCACAGATATACAATATATGCTTTATATATATAATATATATGCTTTCAAATAAGCAACATTATAGCAGGTCAAGCTACTTATAGGAATCCTAAGAGAACCAATTGGGAGTCTTACAAAGACAACTTAAAGGTAAATCTGGAGACCATCTCGCGAAATATACCCACAATAAAGGATGTTGATTGGCCTATTGACCAGTTTCAATGGGCTATTATCTCGCCCATTAATCTGAAGTGTCTGGCTAGGACCACTCATGAACCAAGGAGAGCGCCTTGGTGGAGTAAACAGCTGAGTGGGCTTAGAACCAAAATGAGAAGGCTGTTTAAAACAGCTAAAAGAACAGGGCAGCGGGACACCTACAAGGAAGCCTTTACCTGTTACAACAAAGAAATAAGGAAAGCCAAGAATCCTCATGGAGGCACTGCCAGGAGATCAGTGATGTACCAGGCAGTGCCAGACTCATAAGGATCATGGCAAAACAGGCAACCAATAAGGTCAGCACAATTAAGCTGCCTAATGGGCAGTATACTCAAACAGGAAGGGAGACACCGAACGAATTATTCAGGGTTCACTTTCCTGATTCAAAAATGATTGATAATTTGGACGATGGACAGGATCAGCAAAACCTGGGCACTTGCCAAAGCAAGACAAACAGGGCAGACTGGAACCTGGACAAAGTCATAATTAACCAATCAAAAATCAGATGGGCACTGAATATCTTTAGACCATTTAAGTCAGTGGGAACAGATGGAATTGTACTGGCACTTTTGCATGGGGCAGAACTCTTAGTTCCACACCTATGCCGCATACACAGAGCCTGCATGGCATATGGTTTCATCCCCATGGCCTGGAGGCAAGTTAAGGTGACGTTTATCCCAAAGCCCGGGAAACCTGATTACACCAAGGCTAAGGCTTATTGTCCTATCAGCCCGTCGTCTTTCTTGTTGAAAACGATGGAGATAATAGTGGATAGGCTGTAACCATACAATGCAAAGGACTATAATGTTTTGTTCACATGTGTCGGTACTTGTCACTACATCAAAACAGAAGCAATACCTCACACCTCACTCAAACCAGAGGGACCTGAACCCTTTCGCAGTTCCGAGATGGTAAAGTTTATGACGGGTCACAATCCCTGGACTGAAACCCAAACCAGCCCAACACTCTCCCTACTTTTAGAAAGAGCCATATGTTCTAATAAAAGAGAAATCTGTCCAAAAGACGTTGGAGAGAACCTTTTGTCACATAGAGAGATGGCCCTCTAACCGGTCATAACTCGCCAAATGTTAAAACCTTCTTTTAGAAAGGAGTGGCGAATTGTTTCAATAGTCGAGGAAAGGGACCAATTTTCAACACCCAATTCGTCACGGACCTACCCTTAGAAGACCGTGAGATTGAACCCTCTCAATCCACCCCGGGTCGGAAAGACTGTGAAAGCGTGTGAACCCCAACTTTTGCCGCGAAACAGCTGACCGTTGGAGGAATGAGAAATCTATCGTACACCTCCCCCTAGTGTTTAAATCCAGCCAACCCGGAGATTTGGAGGATGGCAATGAGGCATTCCCCAAATTTTCGCAGTACCTCTGAATCTGCAAAAACAGAGAGTGAGTTCTTTTAGAAAGTCTCGTAAGAACAGTTAAACTCGCCGGACGCGGAGCTAGCCCTCTCCATCGTCTGTTAAGTGAAAATAGTGTTCGAACAACGGGTGGAGATCATAGTAAAGTAACGACCTGAGTTGTATCTCAGTGACGCTCAGATTACAAATCAATAAAGTAAGTGGTGCCAAGTGTTTGTGTGTCCAGTGTGCTCTTTTCTCCTCGTTGGAGTAAGGCCCTAAACGACCTGAGCCAGAGTCTCTCACGCCAACCACGACTAGCCCGATCACCATCAGCTCCCACCCCATCCACCTTTTCCCTTCACTTCGCAGCTGTACCCACAGTTGCTGGCGCCCATAGACAAATCAGGCCAAGTCCCGGACCTGATACCCCTTTCCATAGTGAAGAGAAGTGGGGAGTTGGAGAAGCGGTGGAGCCAGGTAAAGCCGACCTAGCTGCAAGCTCCACGGCCAACGACGGCAGCGGCGAGAACAACAAGAGAAAGGAAGGAAGGTAAAGAGTAGCGACCAACCGGTGTGGCTAGAAGCTTCACTGGGTGGGACGGTAAGAAGGCATATCAGGAATGGGGCATTGAGGACATATCCTCTACACTGAAACCAGCATGCCTAACCAAACAGGTAAATCTACCGAAAGCGCACTACATAATGTGGTAACATGCATAGAAAGTGCAATTGAACGCAAGAATATTGCCTTAGGAGCATTCCTTGTTATATAGGGAGCTTTCGATAGAACCTCATTTGATATAATCAAACAGGCCACTGGAAAGCATGGCACAGAGCCTGCAATATGCAGGTGGATCAGTGTTATGCTGGAAAGTAGAACCTTAGCTGCTACATTATCAGGAGAAACCCTGGGGGTGTCCACGTCTAGGGGTTGTCCACAGAGGGGCATGATCTCGCCTCTGCTGTGGGGACTTAATGATGATGGGTGTTAAACAGTAGGATATGCTGATGACATAGCAATCCTCATAAACAGAAAATTCCTTTCGGCAGTATCAGAGCGTCTTCAAACAGCTCTGTACATGGTCCAATGATGGTGTGAAAGAACAAGTCTTTCCATCAATCCCAATAAGATTGTAATTATACAGTTTACTAGGAAGAGAAATATAAATGGCCTTAAGGAACCGACCCTCTTCAATAAGATGATCCAGCTCTCCAGCGATGTCAAGTACCTTGGTCTAGTATTAGAGAAGGGACTGACATGGAGAAAGCAGCTGGACAAGGTCATCAATAAAGCGTATAAGGCGTTTTGGACATGCAGAAGCATGTTTGGTAAAACTTCGGGACTGCAGCCACGTTCTGCATTGGATATACACCGTAGTTTTAAGACCCATAATTACATACGACACCACAGTATGGTGGCCCAGAGTTAAACTCAAGACAAGCAAGGCAGAACTTAGCAAATTGCAAAGGTTGGCTTGCTTGGGTATCACAGGAGCAATTCGAACATCTCCAACAGCTGCACTGGAGATACTCCTTGGACTCCCGCCACTGCATCTACAGTTGGAGGCAGAGGCCAGGGCAGGAATCTATCATCTCCAGTGCAGTGATCAATGGAAAATTAGATCCGATGGTTTCAGACATGCATGCATAACTCAGGACATGAAAAAAGAACCCATATCACAAATGGGGCCTGACAAAATGATACTAAGACACGTATATGAAAAACCCTTCACAGTCAGATTTCTTGACAGGACTGAATGGGAAGATGGGTTTCGGACTGATAGAAAAGGGGGACTTATCTGGTATATATATGGTTCCAAGATAAATAAGGGCACTAGAGCTGGTGTGTACTGCTATGGCATGAGGCGGAAACTTAGTTTCAGCCTTGGGCAGTACATGACAGTATTCCAGGCAGAAGTATTTGACATTAAGGTATGTATTATGGAGAATTTAGATAGGAACTACAGAAATGGGCACATCTACATTCTATCTGACAGCCAGGCTGCACTTAATGAGCTCGACAAACACCAGATGAACTCAAAATTGGTCTGGTATTGCCACCAAACCCTCATGGAAAGGGCCAAACATAACAGGGTACAACTGATATGGGTGCCGGGACATGAGGGTATTGCTGGAAATGAAACAGCAAATCAATTGGCTAAGATTGGAGCTGAACATCCATCCATAGGACCTGAACCAGCCTGTGGCATCTCTGAAGTTACCAGAAAGGCAATCAGGGACTGAACAAATATGAAGCACAAGAAGTACTGGGGATCCTTGACTGGACTCAGGCAAGCAAAGGGACTCATACAAGGACCCTCTGCTAAAAGAGCGAAGGAAATTTTGAAGTTAAACAGGAACCAGCTACAATGGGTGGTGGGACTGCTTACAGGACACTGTCACTGTAAAGGACTCATCTTCAAACTGGGACTAAGTGATAGTCCCACTTGTGAGAGGTGTCAAGAAGAAAAGGAAACAGCCATGCATGTCCTGTGTGAATGTGAGGCCTTAGCTTATTTATGATTATGTCACTTGGGTTAATACTTTATGGAACCAAGTGACTATTTCGATGCCCCATGTACAAAATCCTGCGCTTCATTCGAAGTGAAGGATTACTGAGGGGATAATCAAAAGGGGAAGCACAATAGACCACTGTAAGTCATGGTGCAAGGGCCAAGAAGGCCCACCCCTGATACATTCATTCACCTGAGTAAGTGAGGCTTACCCTTTCTTATTTCTAGATGCCATTACTGCCTTCTTATGACTGATAAGGGAGAACATATATGAGGATGGTGAAGGACTGACTGGATCATTTGTAAGCACCATGGCAAGAATTTGTAAGGAGAAACAAATGGAGGTATTCAATGAAACATCTCCCTCCTCTGAAGGCCCAACTGTGATATTCAGAGTTATACAAAGTGATTCCAGGTGGCACCACAATACGGAAGAGATATTCCACACACACCAACTTACACTCAGAAAACTGCCTGAAGAACTTGTTGCACTAAGATATTAAGATTTTGTTTAACCTAAAGAAGCTGTTAGAGCCAATACATTGCTGTGAAGCTGTGCCTCAAGATGAGTCTGCATTGCCTAGCTAAAACCACAATATTTGAATATAAATGACAATCTAACAAAACTCAAATTCAGTTTCCTCTTTCATTATGTATTACAATATTATAACCTGTGCAATTACTTGTTTAAAAATACATAAATAAACTTATACACATGAAGTTGTCCAATGTATTTTGGATGGCAGCAAGCATAAATATTATGTCTGACAAGCTTGAAGGGTAAAAGCCACAGGCAGACTTCATATTCTTGTAGGCATTGATTTATATATTACATTTTGCATGCAAATATTCAATGTCAATTGGAGGGATGGTCTCTGAGGTTCATGGAAATTATGGGGAGAATATCTTTGTATGCTGAATTTCCATTGTTCCAAAAAGATAAAAACCAGGTACAGTTATATTTGGCACCATGAAAGTCTATTTTTGCACTCAAAGCATATAAACAGTCCCAGGCATACAGGTTGTGCATGCACTAGTAATGTCCACTTGGAAATAATGATGCTTGCATTGGTGATGGTGAGGATGGGTGGCACATGTTGATGTAGGATGTCTGTGGGGGTGGACTGGTTTTGATAAGATCATAATTGCTGCTGTTGAGGCAGGACCAGGGGTTAACTAAAGGGTTTTTATTGTGTACCAATAAGAATTCTTGGATGGAAAACCCTATAAATATTTAGGGAATGGTCCTCCTTAACAATTGGATTTGATGTGGCTTAGATCAGGGAAGCACATGACTGCTGCCTAAAAATGTAAAAGCTGGAACATACAGAACTATAATTTTGCCTGTGGTTTTGTAAATGTATGAAACTTGATCTCTGACATTAAGGGAGGAACACGAACTGAGGGTATTTATTAAGAACAGGGTACTGAGGAGAATATTTGGATGAAAGAGGGATGAAGTGATATGTTGGAGAAAACTGCATAATGAGGAGCTTCATAACTTGTACTCTTCACCAAGTATAATTAGAAAGATGAAGTCAAGGAGGATGACATGGGCAGAGACACATGGGGAGAAGTGGAATAAATATAGGATTCTGGTGGGAAAGCCATATTGTAGGAGACTACTAGGAAAACTTAGATATTGGTGGGAGGATAATATTCAAATGCATCTTTGAGAGATAAGATGGGTTGGTATGGACTGCATTAATCTGGCTCAGTATAGGAACCACTGGAGGGTTCTTGTGAACATGATTTGTTTCATTCTGGTCCATCACACTAACAATATTATGAAAAGTTAAACAGTTCCATCTAGTGTGACTGGTGAAGATTTTTCTTATTTCAATTATTCGTGCCCTTACATGTTTCAGTCTTCAGAGACTATCATCAGAGGGACACCTTTACATCAACTTTCAACTGTATTGATGTAAAGGTGTTCCTCTGATGATGGTCTCTGAAGACCAAAACATGTAAGGGCACGAATAATTGAAATAAGAAAAATCTTCGCCAGTCACACTAGACAGAACTGTTTAACTTTTCATGATGATAATGTACCTTTGGATTCCATAAAATGTTAAGAAATTCTTGAGCCGCTGAGAGACTTGTGGCTTCTGAAGAAGGCCTCAGTTCCATGGAGTTAGTCAGTTGTGGTTATGTTTCTATTTTTTGTTTTTATTAGCTTACTGTTTGAAAAAATAAAAGTAGGCTTATGAGATCACCTTGCCTTGTGTGTGTCTGTATATCGTAAACACGTTCCTATGGCAATGAATACACATGCAACAATGGTATAATTGTTGAATGCATCATTTCCTATGCAGTCTGTGTCATAATCAAAGGAAAGTATGGGAGTAGTTCTACCAAGAACTTTTTGTTTCACATATGTTCCTTATAGTACAGGAAGGACCATTTATTTATGTGCATGTAAAAAACTATGTCTTAACAGCAGCCTTTGCACAGCCACATTCATATATCCCCATTTTACCCATAAGGCAGTGATTCTGTATGGATTTACCTAATGCACCATTCTCAAAGATTCTAACCCCCATGTTGGAGAAGTATACTCTGTACAAAAAAAGAGCACAAAAAGTCACACAAATAAACATGTATAACACATTTATTTCATGTATTTGTGAGTGTAAATTTTACTTAACATCCATTCTTGAACGGTTGATAGTAAAATGGGAAGGCAGTGTATCAACAACACAAGCCAAAATAGAGAGAGGCTGTTCATAGGTATAAAACAGTGTAATGAGCAACCGATTTATGCTGGGCCACTACAGTTAACACCAAAAGGACATGCAAAATCCAGATCCGTCAGTTATATGCAAAACATAACAAAGCATGATTAATTTAATTAACCTAAAATACTGTTCCATTATTCAAGATAACTACACCTGATACTTATATATGTTATCAAATCTAGTGGGGTCAGGACCCCACCGAACACTACAGAAACCTAGCACTGTGTCCATAACTGAAAAAACATGAGGTCTCAAACATTTCTCGTTGATTTCTAAATATCTGACAAAGATAAACTGTTGGATACCAAGGCTAAAATAATAACTTGATTTCAGTGAAGTGTGGCATATATTTCCATAGGTTGATGATCATATTTATATCTGAATTATTTCCCTAACATCGTAGAAAGTGCATGATATATCATCACATTTTGTAACCTTGTAGAAAAAGTAATTACTAACTTGCGATACCTCCTGAATAACTGATGTCTTGAAGAGGGTGAGAGTGAGTCCACTTGATACTGCGGCCACTGCTTGGCCTATTGTACCAGCTCCAGATGATGATGATTGTGGACCAATCGGTGGAATATAAATTGGCACAGGAAACTGAAGTACTCAGAGAAAACCTGCCCCAGTGCCACTTTGTCCACCACAAATCTCACATGACCTGAACCGGGCTTGAACCCGGGCCACCGCAGTGTGAAGTTGGCGACTAACTGCCTGAGCTATGGCATGACCTGAAGACAACCTGATTGGCTGTGGACTCAGCACCATGTCCAGTTAATGCTAACTTCTATGGGGGGGGGGGATTCTGTCAAAATGCTGGGGAACCCACAAGTCCCTCTGCTGGTTCCATTATGTGGATGACAACTTCATCCTCTGGCCCTGTGGATGGGAGAAGCAGAATGGCTTCCTTGACCTCCTGAACAGTGTCCATTGGAACAGTCAGCACACCACAGAGATGACAAGAGATGCCCATCTTTCCTTCCTGCATAATGATACATAACCGAGAACTAATGTCTCTTTGGATTATAAGGCACACTGCAATCCCACTCATACCAATTTTCACTTAAAACTCCAGGACCCACCACCAACCATCCAACAAGAAAACTGTTTTTTCCACCTTGGCAGAGTAGTTCAGAACTCTCTGCAACTAGGACAGCCTTCACAATGGGGTGGCATTTGTCAAGCTCATATTCCAGCAGATTCACAGGGCTCTCAGCACTGATCCTGACTTGGTTCCTTTCCTGCCCTAGTAGGATGCCATCCTGGCACATCAATTCATTTGGCCTTCTGGTAAGAAGAATCTGCAGCTTCCTGCAGCTGGGCAAGGATGACTCGGGTCAAGACACTCAGGAGGGCACTAGGCAGCATCCTCTGTGAATGTGGTCAGGTCTACACAGGACAGACAACCCACTCAACTGACACCAAGGTTAAGTCCGGGCACACAGCATCCCCTCCAACATGTCATCAGGAGCACAACAATTAAGACCATGCTTTATCCCAAACAAATGAATATACATGAAGCCTCCATTGTGGGATTCTTGTAATGGGGTTCCCAAGGCCACCAGGGCCGTTCTCAGTTTCTCTGCTGCCTCTTGCCCTTGTTATCCCACCTGGCCTCTCACCTAGACATATGTATTACCTCTTTCTTGACTTCTTCCATTTCATTTGGTAAATTGACAATCCTTTTAATTGCCAAACTGAGTTACTTTTTTTCTTGGTTTCTCTCAGGGCCCCCTTGCAGACAATGGCCAAGCTCACACATTAGCTCTCTCACAGTTCCCATCTGATCTACATCAGGCCTGTAGAGTTCTGTCTTCTGAGATATAATGGTGTAGTCCACTGAAAGTCAACTGATGTCCTGGAGGAACATGTTGTCTTCAAGGTTGAAAGGCCAAGCAAGAAACCACCATGAAGCAGTCAGCAGGCAAACAGAACACACACCATTATATCCAGAATAAAGTAACATTGTGAGAACTTCAAAACCTATATACATGCTGTCAGCTCTGCTTGCTGGTCTCTTGCCTGAATTGCTTTCCGTGCTGAAAACAGAGGCAAAATGTTCCTCCTAAATGTCACTGGACTTCACTAAACTACACAGCACAACTATTCAAAAGACTGTTACTCTTCACAGTCACAGCTAAGAGAACTTAAAATTCAAGTGATGGCTTTATATCTATCAAGTGGCTTAATTACATACAGTATGTTTCCTAATTGAGGCACATTGTATGATAATAGTACATGCAGTACTTAATTTGAGCAGCCATGATACTGAAATTTTTCTTTCCATATCTCCATATAATTAATTATTTTTCTGAACTCTTGATACAAAACTTTCTCTGAACAAAACTTTGGCTTTCATGACATCCATATAAGCACAATTCAGTCTCTAGGTATCAGAGTGACAGGTCCTGAGTGACAGCCTTCTTTATGGCTCATACTTCACTGGTGAGGCAACAACACATCCTGCCAAATGAACCTATTATTTTTCGTAGAACCTGAAAGAAAGCTCACAAAAATAACAGGATCCAATGATACAGTGTCCTGGTATCCACATGTCCACACTGCTCACAGCAGAACAAAACCCTCTCCTAAGAGACATTACCATTTTAATGTAATTTCTGTACAAATTGTTAGAAATATCCAGGAAATGTAGTATTTGTAACAAAAATTCATATCACAAAGATTATCAAATAATTTTATTATGACTAAGAATGATCCAGGCATTAAACTTATGATTCTGAGATTCAAAATGGAATTTTACAGCACCAGAAGATATGCTGTGGATAAAAAGAACTCTGTCAGAATTCTCAACTGTTAAACAAAGAATGCCATGCCTTCCTCTTGCTTGTCTTACTTTCCAACTCCTGAAGGTGAGGGTAGCATATTCCTCCCAAATGGTGGTACACTTCTACTTGACTACGCAGCATTATGTCCCACCAGGCGCTACTCTTCATACTCACAGTTGTGAGAGCCTCAAACCCAATAGTGAATGATACAACAACAAAAATCAGGTCCAACAAATCTGTTGGTGATCCAGAAGTAGTAAAGCTGTGTCACAAGTTCATCCACTTTATATGAGGTATATCCACAAAATAAGTTCCGTCTGCAACTATTGCCGTTGCAGCACTGCGGTCACTAATGGTGCATAGGCGTGCAGTTTGTTGGTCCTTTTGGATGGCATGAACGCCATCTGCAGATAATCCAACCATGTTTACACATTGCGTTGTGTGTTTACAATGTTCAAGAATATAAGAAGTCTGCTGCATGTGAAAAGCAGTCTGTAATCCATTCCTTGAATGCAAGAAACATGAAACTGGTTGACATTCATCGTCAACTTTGTGAGGTGTATGGAGAACACGCCATGAGTGATTCAATGTTAAGGAGATGGGTGAGACACTTTTATGAAGGATGTGAAAATATGCATGATGATCCGTGGAGCAGCCGATCATCTGTGGTTAATGAAGATTTGGTGCATGCAGTGAAGAAGAAGATTCAAGAGAACACACGATTCACCATTTCATTGCTTTCCTTGCATTTTCCACAAATTTCACGACCACTTCTTCATGAAATTTTGTCTGCTGAACTTTGTTTTTGGAAACTGTATTCACGCTGGTTGCCGAAGATGCTTATGGATGAACACAAAATGAAATGGCAGACCAGTGCATTGACCTTTCTGATATGATACAGTGAGCAAAGCAATGACTTCTTGAGCTGCATATTCACAGGGGATGAGATACATGTGTTGCACGTAACCCCTGACTTGAAGCAGCAGTCCATGGAATACAGGCACACATCATCATCAATAAAGAAAAAGTTCAAACAGACCATTTCAAGTTGCAAGATCATGTGCACAGTGTTTTGGAACAGAAGAAGTGTTCTGCTTGTGGAATTCTTGCATCAAGGCTCAACAATCAATGTAAGTGTCTACTGCGACACACTTAGGAAACTGCATTGTGTGATCCAGAACAAGCAAAGTAGCATGGTTAGTGGGGGGGGGTTGATGTTTAATGGCATTGCCCGCCCACACACTGCCACAGCAATTCAAAATATCATCGTGACATTTCACTAGGAACAATTCGATCCTACCCTCCCTACAGCCCAGACTTAGCACCAAGTGATTTTCATGTGTTCCTGCAACTGAAAACGTTTTTTGGTGACCAGCAGTTCCACAACAACGAGGTCAAAGAAGCCATTAACACATGGTTTGCATCGCAGGAAGCATCATTCTACAATGCAGGGATGCAAAAACTGGTGCCCTGCTATGACAAGTGCCTCAACAATGGTGGAAACTATGTCAAAAAGTAGCGTATGGTATGTACATCAAACAGCAATATAAATGGTTTGGAAATAAACTGTTTTTTTAATAGCCCATTGGAACTTGTTGTTGTTGTTGTTGTTGTTGTTGTTGGAGAGTGGCTGACTGCCCATGTACTTAGACCAGATATTGGTCCACTGTACATCCCCCTGTGATATTCTACCAGTCTCTATACTCTACCGGTAATGGTGCGTGCCATCAGTCCCGACCCAGCCAGTGAGTTCAGCCTCCACTGGCTCAGCGGTATCTCGATGCTTCCCCAATCTACCAGAGGTGTTAGAGACTACTGTTGGGCGGGAAAGTCCTGAATTTGGCTCAGAGGTCCCCTTGATACATGAGGTTCTTTTACATGCCGTAAAGCTACGACACGGGACCCACGGCTTAAAGTCCCACCCAGAGGACTTGTTCCCTGAATTTTTCCGCCCTTAAAAATTCCACGACCTCTGCCGGGTTTGAACCCGCGTACCTTGAGTCACGAGGTGGGAACGTTACCCCTAGACTACGGAGGCCGCCCATTGGAACTTACTTTCTGGATAACCTACATACATTTCTGAATCATGTTATTACATGTTCATTTTAATTTCCTTATGCGGTAGTGTAGTTAGTTGAGGCGCTATGCTACAAGCCAGAAGGTTGCAGGTTTGAGTCCGACAAGGTTGAATTTTTCGATTGACCTAACCCTTCTAGCCACACTATGACCCTGGGGTCGACTTAGCCTCTAACAGAAATGAGTACCAGGAATCGTCCTGGGGAGTAATGCGCGGCCGGCATGTAAAGCTGACAACCTTACCGCCATCTTTGAGCTGACTGTCTAGATAATGTGGGACCTTCAACATCTCACAACCCTATGGGTCTTCATGGCCTGTTATAGGGATAGCTTTACTTTTTACTTTGAATATCATTTAATCAAAATTCTGAATTTTGAACTGATTTTGAGCATTTAATAAATTACTGATTTAACATGAACTGCAGACCATGAAAGGTAAAAAAAAAAAAATTACTTAGTAAGTGGCACCAAGGGAGTAATAAATTCGCTGTCATGCAGAAGTGATCTCCTTAACATGTTAAACACTTGAGTTACCTGTTCCTTCAGATCCACTAAAGCCAAGTCTCTGGAACATGTTATGTCCTCATCCTTGTCTAACCTTTTTGTTATTGCTATACACAGACGCGCCTGCAGCTTTTGTCCTGGTCATGATTTAGAATTTCCTTGTATTCCACTACCATCTAGTGGAGGAAATAACTCCTACATGAATGAACACAGAAAAAGGTTGCACAGTGTGACTGGCGATAGTACAAGCATACCCTTGTGCTGCAAATAATTCATTCGTGCTTTCACCAAACTTTCAGCATTTCATGATGAACATTAACAATTCATTCAACATATATGGATAGAGAAGTGATAAATTCACCGTTGCAGTAGAGACACTGCCTTGAGTTGCCTTGAGTGTAGTGTGCTTGACAAGTGCACTAAAGGCATGTCTAGAAGTTCTGGACATTTTTGTGTATGACTGCCGCTATTCTCAAACAGCAGAACACATGCAGCTGGCTACAGAAAACACATCTGGTTCATCAAGCGCTCATGTGTGCCCAAGAGGAGTTGACACTGTCACTGCAACATAAGTAGGAATCATGAGGATAGACAAAGCATTTGTCTTTCCTCAAAATGTATATCAGGGGTCTTTCATGTACCCTCTTCTGTTCCTGTCCCCTCCCTCCTCCTCCTCCTCCTCTTCCAAGTCATCCTCTGTATCTGAGTGCACAGTGTGCCACGTGAGACCTTCACCTATCGGCTTGTGTGGGGATGGCAGCAACACATGTCTCCATGTTCTTCCTCTCACTATTCCAAGAAACAGTCGCCAGTTCTTTCGCCGCCCAAAATTGTAAGGATTTATGTACACCTGAAAACATTTACACAGTGAGCCTAGACATGTGGAAGTCTGCCAGCTCTTAGTAACTGACTAAAAGGGGAAGCACAATAGACCACTGTAGGTTGCAGTGCAACGGCCAAGAAGGCCCACCCCTTATACATTCATTCATTCATTAGCAACTGACTAGCCTCAGTCTGCCAATATATATACTCAGGGATCATTACGAAAATCACACTGGTCTGTAAACATTACTGGGCTTTTGACTGTGGTCTGCTATATTGTGACACAACATAATCATCTTCATGGTCAAAGTGAATGAGCTGGGAGCCTAGGTAGGGTAACATGGAGGGTGGAAGAGGGGCACTGTCCAGGAAACTAGGAACACTGGAACTGAATCATGAGAACCTTCCAGTATGCATTAACTGAATGGTGATGGTTGGTGGACACACAGAAACAAGCGGAGAGAACAGGAGAGGAAAGCGACACCTGTCAGGACCAAGAGGAACAACAAAACATAACTGTAATAACTTTCCCTTCTCCGCTTACGCTTTAGTTAAGGTTCAGGTGTGGTGTCTATGTGATTTACATTTCAGGTACAGGGTGGGGCACAGAAACTTCCTTTTTGTGAAGACGTATTGTGAAGGGAGGGGAGGTCGCAGAAAAGTGGGGATAGGCTCAGAAAACGCAGCAGTTGCGGAAGTTTCTGTCTAACACCCCTCAGTAGGAAACGAGGTGGACAAGTGAGCAGCGTGCGTTTGCTGTCGAAGCCTATTTTTCGAACAACCATTCCTATGTGGCGGTGTAGCGTGCATTCCATACTCACTTCAGAATTAAGCCCAGAGGTCCAGTTCCCAACTGGAAATCAATTGTTTTGTGGGCAGAGACCTTTAGGACAACCAGGAGTGTGGTGAAAAAATCATTAGGGCCACAATGGACTGTTACGACGCCAGAAAATGTGGAGGCAGTTTGACAGTCGATTTTCAGATCTTTTTCGAACCAGCTCTTGAAGAAATGCATCTAAGAAATGTCTGGTTCCAACAGGATGGTGCCACGGCCCACACAGCCCAAGCTTCATTAATAGTTTTGAGGGCAAAGTTTCCCGGACGGCTCATCTCGCTTCGAGGTGACATCCCGTGGGCAGCGCACTCACCTGATGTAACGCCCTGTGATGTTTTTTATGGGGATACATCAAGGCAGACGTTTTTAAACATCGCCCCCACAAACTTGCTTCAGCTGAAGAATGCTATTCGGCACGAAGTAGCCCAAATTCCGGTGCACATGATGGAACGTGCAGAGGGGAACTTCAGAAAACTGTTGCATCAGTGCATAGAGACCGGTGGCCACCACCTTCAAGATATTTTGTTTCAAAGTTCATGATTTAAAACTTTAAAGTATGTTCTTTCATTAGCTAAACATAAATTTTGTTTATCAGAAATAAATTTTCTTTTATTCGCCTTCAAAAAAAGGAAGTTTCTGCGCCCCACTTTGTATTTATTTATTACAGTAACACTCATCTTAAATGGAATCTCAAGGGTTGAGAACGTTTTTTGGTTGAAGCCAGGTTTCTGTTTAATCAAGGTATGCTATAATAATTAAAACAAGATATGTACATATGAGACAAAATAAAACATCATACTCATTAATTTATTCACACTATAATCACTGAACACATGCAAACATTACAATGAACAGAAGAAAAATGCAGTACACAGTTTTTATAATTTTACCAGAACACTCTGTACATCTTCATAAGTACTAAGTGATAGTTGGACAAAGTGTATCATGAGTTAACTCCAGTTTTTGTATATTTTTGGAAACATTTTTAATAATGGAAAAGTGGCTTTGAACAGGGACTTTGAAAAGAAAAGCAAACAAAACAGGTGATGCTAAGCCTAATTGTGATACACGTGTTGTAACAGTGAGTAAATGTGATACTATTAAAGTCGAAGAAGCAAGCAGTTTAAAGAAAAAATACAGTAGGAAATATAATTCATATTTTGAATTTGGGTTTACTTAGTGTGGTGATGAAAGTGAACAGAAACCTCAATGTACTTTGTGTTTTGAAGAGTTGTTGAACGAGTGTATGCAACCTGCGAAACTCTTGACATTTAGAAACTAAATATTGTGATGTGAAAGATAAGCCAACTGAATTTTTTCAGCAATGCTTAGGGACATTAAATCATAGTCAAAATACAGTTTCGGTCATGGGTTCAATTAACAACAAGGCACTGGAAGCATCCTACCTCTTAAGTTTACACAGAGCCTAAACAGGAAAAACTCATTCTATTGGGGAAAATATGGCAAGAGACGTAGAATCTCAGTCAATTGAAAGAGTTAAGAAAAGTCCTTATTATACGTTACAAATAGACAAGACTACTGATGTTGCAAATGATGCACAGTTAATATGCTATGTAAGATATGCGCATGATAACAACATTCATGACAATATACTGTTTTGTAGAACTTTGTCAACCCGAACAACTGGAGATGAAATATTTCACACTCTCAATAATTACATAAGAGACAAAGGGATCCAGTGGGAAAAATGTGTGGGCGGGCTTCTGTTTGGATGGAGCTCACGCCCTTACAGGCAGGCATAGTGGGGTTGTTTCTGGGAAAAATGTGTGGGCTGTCTGGACGGAGCTCGCGCCTTTACAGGCAGGCATAGTGGGGTTGTTTCTAAGGTCAAGGAAGTAGCTCCAGAAATAAATTGGGTGCATTCTTTCATATATAGGGAAGCTTTGGCCTCCAAAGGAAAGCCACCAGAACTTAAAACTGTGCTAGATAACGCTGTAAAGCTAGTTAATTTTATTAAGGCTCAACCATTAAATAACAGCCTATTTTCAGTACTCTGCAATGAAAAGGGCAGTGAATATGCACAACTTTTACTTCATTCTAAAATCTGCTGGTTTTCCAGGGGCAAAGTACTAACATTATTCCAATTAAGGCATGAAATTTTATTGTTTTTAAAGGAAATTAATTCTGATTTTGCATCACTTCTTGTTGACGAAGCATGGTTATTACCACTATCCTATCTTTCAGATATTTTTCATAAATTAAATGAACTGTAACCGTCCATTCTGACTGGAGGAGTGTTGTGTGAAAATTAAATTTTGTATTAAGTTAAGATTAACAATATTACAAACAAAGAGATCCGGCAGATACACGCGGAAGGGACATAGTTCAAGTTTTGCTATGTGAACAGGAAGTAACATCTGGTACTTTCCTAGAATTCTGGCAGTTTCAGCAACGTCGGAAAGGCTTTGAGAAAATGAGAGCTGACAGCTTGGGACAGCGATAACTTAGAAGTGGGACGGCCGGAGCCTCACACCCTGACCGTAATGCATCAAGGGGCTGTCATCCTTAGCGTCAGGTCAGCATCTGCCAGAATCACATAGCAGAGCAACATGATTGGGAATTCAAAATTTAGGGAACCTCCTAGTCTGAAAAATTAACCAATGGCAGAAGTGGAGGAGTGGATTTCTCTTGGAGTCTGGGGTTCGTGGACCTCAGAATTCAGAGAGAGGGCATTCCACCTTGGAGAGTCTTGACACTACTTTCGGCAAAGTCGGACACTAAATTTACCACTACGGCCCTTCCGTAGAATAGTATAAGTACAGTACAAAGCAACAGTAGTAAGAAATTCAGTTGTATTCAGAAAGCCGGAAGGTATTAAAGGACTACCAAGTGCAACCGTCGAAAGGTGGGTGATTGTAGTGAAGTGTTCTTCCTGCCCTGTCCGAGCCAGACCCTTATAAGACCCTGGGATAGGAACCCAGCTCTACTGATTAAAGTAAAGAACCCAAAGAAGTGAGCGGTGGTGGAGTGGCGCACAACGAAAAGGGCACAAAGGAAGTGAGCGGTTACAGAACCAAATCTCTCCCTTTATGGAAATCCTTTAACTGCTCTTGATGCCTACGACAAAATAAAGGGATTCGAGAAAAAACTGGTGTTATGGATTAGTTATGTAAAAGGAACACAATTTGCACCTATTGCACTTGACTCCTCAGGAAAATTTTTTAATTAATTCCTGGTACTCATTTCCGTTATGAGACTGAGTCATCTCCAGGGCCATGGTGTGGCTGGAAGAATTAGGTCAATTGAAAAAAATCCAATGACCTCATCGGGACAACAAGCTCAACAATCTCATTGTAGTAAGTAAGTAGTAACATAATTATATATTCCTTATTTGTGTAACAAAGATTAAAACTTTGCTCAATGATAATTCACTTTTAATAGTTTACTTCCAATTTAATTATGTTTCCATATGTATTCAGAACATGCTTTTAGATTTATTATGTTATAAATGGCACAGTACATCCCAATTGTTGGTAATACCACACATGTTTAAAAAATAGGCCTACATAACTTAGTGGTCTGTAGAATTTTTTAAGACAGTTTACTGCTCCTTAGGCTTCAAAGGATTGAGAAACATTGAGTTAGAAAAAGCAAAATTCTGTAAAATGTATAGGATGCCTAAAATTCTTCTAAACGATGCACTCTGAAAGACTGGAACATTTCTGCATAAAAGCTTATTTTGATTTTCATTTCCAGGTTAGACATTTTCTGTTTAATCCAGGATATTTAATATCTTTTTCAGCCCCAAAGTCATGGGACCTGAAAATATTTCCATATAAGACAAATTCCGTTTGATAAAGGGTCCGTTTAAAGTAGGTTTTACTGTCTTACTTATGGATATGTTTGATTAACTTTCCTGAGTGCTTATGTTTTGAAGTCATATCTGATTAGGTATATTTCATTATTTCTGCCTCTTTCCTTGAGATCTTATTTATTTTAAAGACCTGTCAGAAGAAAATGTTTGTCTTTGGAAATGTGAGAAAAATGAAAACATTTGGTTTACTCCTTTAGAGCCCTAAGTTTTGTGATGTGTACTAAACATTTGGTTGGTCAGATTTCCAATGAACATTTCACTGTAAAGATTATGGAACTTTTACACCAATATGAAGTTCCGATTATTCACATGAAAGGGGGCTGAATTATATTCAAGTATTTGTATTGGTGTGATTAATGTTAAATCTACTTCAAACCAGACATCTAACAGAACTACCCATTCATGATTTTTGTTTTATATAAAATTTAATAGATGTAAATAAATTACTACAAAAGTCTGTGATAGTCTGTGATAGCTAGAAGGTAAAAACAAACAATACTGGCACACATCAGAACATCACAAGGCCCTTTTCCTTATGCTGAGCTATTATTGTTTCAGATCTTAAAAGTGGGTCTCTTGTCACCATGGTATGGTACACCCTCAGACTGCAGATGGAAAAGACAGCCTCCAGATACAAAGGGTGGCTATGAATATATTGAATAAGCAGTTGTGAACACCCAAAAAGGGGTTGTCCTCTAGCCTGGTGGTGGGGTTTACAATTCATCATAAAAAGAAATCAACATGTCATGAAATGCTACACAGGTCCTTGGACTTGGAAGGCTCTAGTGAACATGATAATGAACTTCGGGGTTCTATGAAATGCAGGAAATTTGTTGACTCAGTGAGCAACCATTACCTTCAAGAGAACGACTGTGTTCCATGGAGTTAGTTCACTAATTATTTATACTGTGACATTTTGTTGCAGCTTTAAAGAATGTTTCTAAGATGGCACCCGAACTCAAGTCTAGTATAACCTTTATTTAGTGATGATAATGTAATATCAGGGGACACCGGTAATGTAGTTGGTTGAGGCAGTATGCTACAAGTCAGAAGTTCAGAGATTCAATTCCTGATGGGGTCACAAGATTTTTCAGTTGACCTAATCCTTCTAGCCACATTACAGCTACAGGTTAACTCAGCCTCTAACAGTAATGAGTTAAGGGCAGCCAGCACATAAGGCTGACCTCATTGCCATCTGTGAGACAATTGTCTAGAAAATGTGGGAGCCTTGACATCTCACACCCTATGGGTCTTCATGGTCTGTTACAGGGATAGCTTTATACTGTAATGTCAAAATATGTTAAGCAAAGAGACAGATATTATTATCAATATTTTTACATGGTATGTTTGTAGGTAGAATTATTCTGTTCAACTTAGTGAAACCTGATACTTTCCCATACATGAGATGGTAATACCAGTTTCTGGTGTGCATGTGACTATATGTTACTTACAGACACAGAAGGAGAGGGGGGAGGGGGAGGAGGAGGAGGAGGCATGTGGAAGAGAGAGGCGAGCAGCTCCTGTAACCTTCTCCCTAAGAATATATCATTCATATCAAGAAAATATTTGACAACCTCCATGAAATAAAAAGAAACCTGAAGACAAGTGTACAAAGACATAACAAAGAAATAAAAACAATACATGGTTGAATTCAAAGCAAATACCATGAAAGTCAACCGACAAAAAAGATAGTTATGTTGGTTTCAAACTTTATTCAAACACTTTTTTTGATAGTAATAAACTGGGTTCAATTGTGCCTGTCTATATATTAAGCAAACCTGAGACAAAATGAACCAACCAGAAGGTACTGACAAACTAACAACCAATCAGAAACAACTTGTGTATGAATACAATATAATGAGGGTACCTTATTCCTTTCTGCCAATCGTTTTGTTTCAGCCTTGTTAATGTTTGCTTCAATGCTTGTTTCCCCTCTGCTGATCAACCTTGCATGCCACAGTGTTAAAGCACCTAATGCAATTAACACTCCTAAAAGAAGAACAGCCTCACTTCACAAATGTTACACACGAGAACACTGCACACTATGCACATTACATGAATTTTGTTAACTACAGGACTTGTTTAACAGAAAATGTGAAAGATAAAATCCCCTTCATATGTATGTCCTCACTAGTTGAGGGCACAAACATGGATGCTGCAAAATGAAAATAACACAGAGGGAGAGAGGGTTTTATTCTCAACCAAACACATTTAAATGTGAAAGATATGCATGGAAATATATTGACTTAAGGCCTAGTACAATGTGGCAGAGAACAATAACTGAAGATGGCCAAGTAAGGCTGAAACATGTAGCAACTGATGTGTATTTTTAATGTCATTTTAAATTACAGGCAAACTGTGAGCAGTTTTAAGCTGCATTACAGATGGAGGTGAATGAATGAATGAATGAATGAATGAATGAATGAACACATACATATCAGTTTTGCTTCATTTCTGGATAAAATGACTGTGGAGTTAATTTGAAATATGGATACTACATACTATGTACAGTAAAACTTGGTTATAGCAACATCGGTTTCTGCAACACCTTGGCTATTGCGTCAAATATTCAATGGTACGAACTAATTCCTCATAAAGCAACTGTTTTTATACCTTGCTTAGTACGACATGCACAAATGCATCAACCTCGTATGTAACGTCATTTTCATTCCTGAATTTCTCTGATATGGACACTGAACGTAATTTAGAAAGTGTGTATTGGGCAAGTAACAGGAAACAGATGAAGATAACTGATTACTGTACTCGTATCTAGGTACAGTAAGGCACAACAATTGATGTAATCTACTGTAATTTGGTGAGTAGGCCTACCTTTAATATACAGTATTAGTGCGGTGTGTATTGTCAGTGAAAAGCGCTGTAATATGTCTTTGATATTACACATTTGGGCAATTCCACGTTAATGTTATGTTAGTCTGTACTTAACTACGTATTTCACTAAAAAATGCAAAATTTTAACTCGGTTTTTGGTAGATTTTTACGTGACTAACATAAGGCTACTGTGGAAGTGCCCATTTCGGTTACAACGACATTCGTTTATAACGACACTATTTTTAGGTCCCTTTGATGACGTTATAACCAAGTTCTACTGTATATACTAAACACTGGGTTGAAGGGGAATTATTAATGGTTATGCTGTCTTACAAAAATGGGTTGTGAGGGTGTGAATTGGACTTCACTAGCTAAAAATCATGTCCTGTTATGGAGTTTGGTATCAGCAGTGTTAACTCTTGGGTTATAGTACTACAGTCAATAACTTCGTGGACTGCGATTTTGTTGCACCATATTACAGGATACTCATATACACTTACACACATCCACATCCTCCCTCAAAATAGTCTCTGCTGGCCACTATGCAAGTCAGCCAATGTTGGTACAGCTGCTGGAAATGCTGCTAAAATGCGTAGGTCGTACCGAAAGTCATGAGCAACTTTTTTTTTGCACACAACCTGGGAACAGCAGATGAAAGAGAGTATGGTGGTAGGTGGAACCAGCTGTTGTGTTAACCTTGAGTGTCTTGTGACATCAATAGCTTGCATCACGTGACCAGTATCACTCCTAACAAAATGGCCAACAATATGTTGTTTCGCCAGCGTGCTGTCATCGAATTTCTTGTGAAAGAGGAAATCCCTCCTGCAGAAATTCACCAGAGACTTCAGCGTGCTTATGGAAGTGTGTGCATGGGTGCGAGCAGTGTTCGAAGATGGATGAAACACTTTAAAGATGGGAACACCAGCATCGAAGATGAGTCTCAGTGTGGTCGTCCTCAAACAGCCTCAACTGAACGCAACTAGGGAAGAGTGCATGAGATCATTCAAGATGACAGGTGTGTGACTGTGGACACAATAGCCCAAGAACTTGGAATAGGCCACAGTGCAGTACAGGAGATGATTAAAAGCTTGGGCTATAGGAAAGTTTGTGCTCGTTGGGTCCCGTGGTTATTGACCGAAGACCACAAAGCCATAACCTCAGACCTGCTGCAGAGATATCGACACGAAGGCGATGATTTTTGCTCTATATTGTGACAGGTGACGATAGCTCATTTCACCATTTCGAGCCTGAAACGAAACGGTAGAGTATGGAATGGCACCATTTGCATTCTCCATCAAAAAAAAAAAGGCAAAGACAGTGCCATCAGCTGCGAAGGTGATGGGCAGTCTTCTGGGATGCAGAGGGGTTTATTCTGGCCGAATTCCTCGAACCTGGGCAAACCATCAATGCTGTTCGTTATGTCCAGACGCTGCACAAGCTCCTTCATGCATTGCGCGGTAAATGTCTGGGACAAAACATCATCATCCTGCATGACACTTGGCCCCACACCGCTCGCCTCACATTGGAAGCAATTGCAAAGATGGGGTGGGAAGTTATTCCACACCCCTCCTATAGCCCTGATCTGGCACCCTCTGACTACAATCTTTTTGAATTTGTGAAGGATCAGCTGCGTGGACGTTTTGAGACAAGGGAGACAATTCAGAAAGCAGGGTGTCAGTGTCTTCGGATGGCTGGAACGGAATTTTACAGAAGGGGAATTTTCAAATTCCCAGAACACTGGGAGAAATGTGTACAAAGAAGTGGCGATTATGTGGAAAAATAAAGAAAGGTCTGTAGATTGAGGTGGTGTATTTGGTTTGTCAATAATAAAGCATGTTACTTTACAAAAAATGGTTGTTCATGACTTTCAGTACGACCCTCATATATTTGCAAGAAAGTCCTGTATGGCTTCCATTGTGACAGTGATGATCTCCTCACCCGACTGAAATTGACACCCATGTAGCTTTTCTTTCAAGCAGGGAAAGAAAAAGAAATCACATGGTGTGAGATCAGAAGAGTATGGAGGGTATGGAAAAACGGTGACCTGTTATTTTGCCTGCACCTCTTGGACAAGCACAGAGCGATGTGCACGGACGTTGTCATTTAGCAACAGCCAGTTCTTCCTGCGCCAAAGCTCATTATACTTACAATGAATTGAACTGCATATACAGTGAAGGATCTCCTTGTAATGGCACTTGTTTACAGAAGCTCCTTCTAGGATGAATTCCATGTGAACAATTCCAGATGAGTCAAAATACAGTTCAAGCATTGCCTTGCTTTTGACCTGTCCTGTTGTGGTTTCTTCTTTCTTGGTGATGAAGGCAATTTCCAGGTGGCCAATTGCTGCTTCAGTTGCGGATTGTACAGAAAACACCACGTTTCGTCTCCTGTTATGATCTGGTTGAGAAACATCCCATCTTTGTTAGCACTATCGATCAGGTCACTGCAAGTGCTCATGCAATTGTCACATTGGTCTTGCAGCAGGTTATGTGAAACACTGTGCTGGGTAACACGAGACATGTTCAGGTCAACAGAATTCTGTGGCAAGTATCATGGCTAATCTCTGCTGCTGTTGCAATTTTATCTATCATTTGGAAGTGGTTGGCACACACCAATGTTGCAACTTCTTGGATACTGAATTCAGTTTTGACCATTCCTGGCTGACCCGTATGCTCATCATCTTCCAAGCTCTCTCCCGTGTGCAAAACTTTTGTGCCACTTACACCCAGCATTACAGCCCAAGGCTTCTTCAGCATATGCTTGCTTGATCATCTGAAACATTCTGCTTGCAGATTTGCCTAATTTTTGGCAGAACTGGATGTTTTCCCGTTGCTCAAACTGCGATATTCTCAATTTTCACTGCTCACAGACAACTACCCCTCACAAGTGACTTTCTTTATGAATATACCACATGTACGCAACTGCTCCTTGCTGGGATGAGAGAGGAATGGAAATGGCACCATCTCGTGGCTCCAAGTATCCACTGTAGTGCATAACAGCACCACTATACGGCCAATCCACGATATTATTGACTGTACTATGTATATGTCTCCAGAACTAAGCATACACTCACATGAATGTAGGAGTTGAGCAAGTATATGGCCATACAGACCCACAGACAATTTTCAGCTGCTTTCATACACACACGTATCACCTGCCATGGTAAATCTAATTTTCATCTCTGATAAAAATAAAAAAAATAATTATAGAATGAGGAGCCTAAAACAAAATAAAATGATCCATGTTACTTCTCATATTACATATACACTACATGCATTATTCAGTTCAGCTCAGCTCAGTTTTCAAGATGTCTACATATTTCATACCTGTATTTATGAAAGCCATATATAGAAGACAATTCTGTCGTAATGAGCGTCCCTCATACAGCTGCGTTGTTTCAAGTATGGACACATTACCAATGCTAGCCATCAACTCTGTCTGGAAGAAACACCATTTAGCATGACTTCACATATCTCATCATAAGCTGAGAGCATATAATGAAGTACAGTATTACAAAGCATTATTAAAATGTAATCTGTACCTTAGGCAAACTGTTTATGATGTGTTGAAGACGAAAATAAATTACCATATAACATTTCAGTGTTAGGATCCACCCATACGACTGACCTACAGCACTCTCCTACAATAAGTTCCATGGTTCCCAAAATACAGGGTGGGGCACAGAAACTTCCTTTTTGTGAAGACACATTGTGAAGGGAGGGGAGGTTGCAGAAAAGTGGGGATAGGCTCGGCGAACGCAGCAGTCGCGGAAGTTTCTGTCTAATACCCCTCAGTAGGAAACATGAGGTGGACTAGTGAGCAGCATGCATTTTCTGTCGAAGCCTATTTTTCGAACAACCATTCCTGCGTGGCAGTGCAGCGTGCGCTCCGTACTTACTTCGGAATTAAGCCCAGAGGTCCGGTTCCCAACCAGAAATCGATTGTTTTGTGGGTAGAGAACTTTAAGACAACCAGGAGTGTGGTGAAGAAATCATCATGACAATGGACCATTACGATGCCAGAAAATGTGGAGGCAGTTCGAGAGTCGATTTTGAAATCTCAAAGACGCTCCGCTCGCAAACATGCAGTCGCCCTAGGCATATCCAATCATTCAATGCGCCAAATTCTTCACGAACATCTTCATTTCGGTCCCTATAAGATGGTTATTGTGCAAGAATTGTCACCACGTGATTTCCAGAACCGAATAACAGCATGCGAAATGTTATTGGAAACTTTACCCCCTGATGCACTTGTTTTCTTTAGTGATGAGGCACATTTTCACCTATCGGGATATGTCAACAAGCAGAATATGCACTATTGGAGTGGTAACAATCCCAGAGAGCTCCATGAGAGGCCACTTCACAGTGATTAGGTGACAGTATGGTGTGCGTTGTTGGAGTTATTGGCCCTTATTCTTTTGAAGAAGACAATCATGCAGTTATTGTCAATTCACAGTGCTATGTGGACATGATTAAGAACTTTTTCAAACCAGCTCTTGAAGAAATGCATCTAGGATATGTCTGGTTCCAACATGATGGTGCCACGGCCCACACAGCCCGAGCTTTGATGACAGTTTTGAGGGCAAAGTTCCCCTGACGGCTCATCTCGCTTCGATGTGACATCTCATGGGCAGTGCACCCACCTGATCTAACGTCCTGTGATTTTTTTATGGGGATACCTCAAGGCAGAGGTTTTTAAACATTGCCCCACAAACCTGCTTCAGCTGAAGAATGTTATTCGGCAGGAAGTAGCCCAAATTCCAGTGCACATGTTGGAACGTGCAGGGGGGAACTTCAGAAAATGGTTGCATCAGTGCACAGAGAACGGTGGCCACCACCTTCAAGATATTTTGTTTAAAACTACATGATTTAAAACTTTAAAGTATGTTCTTTCATTAGCTAAACATAAATTTTGTCTATGAGCAATAATTTTTCTTTTATTTGCCCTCAAAAAAAGGAAATTTCTGCGCCCCACCCTGTACAAAGTTCCTTCTTCATAATCCCATTTGTAAGTTGAATGTATCTGGCTCCCGATTCTACCAAGACACTGACTGAATAAAGCTTAGTAATGGCAACATACCAGTGCAAACCTCTCACAACATGTAAACTTGTTACACAAGAAATGCAACTGGCACTGTTAAGTGTGTTGTGCTATGTACCATCAGCAACTTGTACAGGGAAACAAGAGCATGACAACCATGCAAAACAGTTTAACTTAATGAGAGCAACTCATGAATCACTGCAAAATGACAAACGAAATTTGCATCGTGACATTTACCAGTATGTCTGACATTAGTTCTCAGCAAAAGGATTTCTACTTGCATTACTCCACTCATCCAGATATATCTCACAAGCAGCAAAGACAAATTACAGTTCATTTCATGTTAACCTAATCTCAGTTTTCAATATTATATTTAAGCATCCTGTTGCACTCCATACGATAAATGATACAAACTCCGTCTCAAGTGCAAACAATATATTTTGTGTCTTTTGATTTTGTCTCCTTCCTCCTTGTACCTTCCTCTCCCCACTACCCATTCCCCCCTACACTCACAAACATAAAACTCAGCACACAGTACATCAGACAGCATACGTAAAGAATAGCAGCGGCACGCACACAGAAAGACCACACAGGGTAAGTACAAATAACAATATACACACATAAGAAAACACCACAAACATAAGATAGTAATACAAATATATTTGTATATTACAGATAACACCTATACAGTGTGGAAACAAGAACTAGCCGCTGCAGCACTTCAAACACAGGGCGAATAACCCTAACAATTTTAAAATTTTAAAATTTGGACAAGAATTTAAAGTTTTAAAATTAGAACTAAAGATTTTATTATGGTGCTATTACAATAAAGTCAAAATTAACGTGTGTGAAGTAATCTACGGGTGGACAGCTATCAACGAAGTAGAAGTTGATAATGACAGGGAGAGTATTTAGATGTTAAATTTTGAACTGGGTGCAGTGTGACAGCGAAGTGAGTGATATACACCTGATGATGGCCGTCTGAGGCCGAAACATGTAGTGTAGGAGACAAAATCAAAAGACACAAAATATATTGTTTGCACTTGAGACGGAGTTTGTATCATTTAACCTAATTTCAGTTATTTTATAGCAGGCAAGAATACATGAAGGCAAGAATCTTACAATTTTCCAGAATAGACACCATACACAAAATGGCAAAGAAGGGTAAAGAAGAGGTGCTACCAATTACAACTTATGTGGAGAGACATACAAGTATATGGGGGCAACGGCCTTACAATGCTCAGGAATAGGCTTACATTATTAGGTACCATATGCAAAGAAACAAAGATGTAGGCTTTTTATACAATGAGAAAGACAAATGTGTTTCTGAAGAACAATTCTGACCGCTGATTTCACTGTCACCTCCAAATATACAAAAGGCTGTGAAAATGCTGACACTGACCACAGTGAAGTGTGGCTTGAATGACTATACAATCCCTGGCTTTAAGGTAATGACAATAAGGTCACGTTAATAAACGAATGGTGCTAACTTCAAGAAATAAGATAGCTATTCAAATACATCTCAGTTAACTGAAGGAATACCTGATTGTTTCAAGCAGTAATCTGACAACCTGGTATTATAAGAAAAAAGCAAAAAATATATCTCAACATATAACCATAACATACCTGTGCCTTCAAAAAGCCAGTAACCACAATAACAAACAGCAATCAAGTAACCACACTAACAGAATTTCAAGCTCTAACACACTGTGACATGATGGCTGGAAAGCAGGAATAGTGGAACAAGAAGAGGTGGCCATTGCTACATGACGGTGCAGTAAACACATCTCTGTAGCAATGAATCAATGCAACAACAAAGCAAATGTTTGAACTGGTGTTTTCTGGGTGGTCCACACTGAGATTATATAGCAAGGACCAAGAGGAAAAGTTAGTGACTCAGTGGTTGGAGATGGCAGTTAGTAGCTCATGAGTTGCCAAGTGAACAGTGGCAGTTTGTGGTTGGCCATTATTAGCAGCTGCTACCTAGCAACAACTAGTGATGACAAAATTACGAAGAGAAGAATTTCTGCATGCTACAGTTGTAGTGATTTACAGTGTGTGTAAACAGTGAGACTTTTATAGTCATTTGTATTTATGAGTTATAACCATCCAGTATAACAAATTATCAATCTAGAACCCATGTCTAGTCACTAGCACATGACAATATGAACATCAGCAGCCATTTATGTATTGTACTACAGGGTCTACCAAAAAGAATGTCAGGATTTCAGGAACCTGTAGCTTAGGAATTAAAACAGATATAAGGGTGTTGTTTACAGTGTTCTATCCATCAACTGGAAGACTTTTTACACACAAATGGAAGTGTTCACCACCTGTAACTTTCCATACATCCCACCTACAATCCTCTTGCCAGATGCCCTGTAAACATGTCCCTTGTAACATCTGCAATTGCTACAGTGAGCCATGTTTTGAGTTCATCCAGCATATTCACTTTTTGGCTGTGCACCTGGGCTTTCACACAGCCCCAAAGAAAAAAGATCAGGAGAATGAGGGGGCCACACAATTTGGCCCTCCTCTTCCTATCCCTTACCCTGGCAAATTATCTCCAAACAATCGAGGACAATCTGACGAAATTGAACAACTGTGCCATCTAGTTGAAGAATGAGATTGTTGTTGTTGTGGTGGAAGAGCATAATTTTCTAGGAATGAACTGCTTCTAATGATGTCATCATAGAAAAATGGGCCAATAAACCTTTCATGTGTGTTACTTCAGGACTATTCTGTTCATGTTCTAACCGTTCTCTGGGAGGATGACCGCCCCAAATTACATAGTTACACCAACACATCCAGAGATGTGGAGTTTTTCCTCATCAGTGAAGACAATAGGATTTAAGGAATTAAATTTGTGTGCGCGTGCCATAAACTGCAATCAGAGCTGTTAATCAAGTGCTATAAGTTTCAGGACTACCTATAATTTGTATGGCTTTAGATGCAGGCTCTTCCAAAAAATTCTGTGGACAGTAGTTTTGGTATCTGTAACTTTACATTTGATCGGGAGACAGATTTCTTTGGACTCTGGATGGCCTGACTAACACAATCCACATTCTCACCAGATCTCCCAGGCAGCCCAGCAGAATGTCTTTCCACACACTGCCATCTCTCCAAATAGCTTGTACCATCCTCTAATGTGATGTGCGATATGTACATTTGACAAAAGGCCAAGCATATTCACAAGAGACAAATCCATTTTCTTACATAAGGATTAGCACTGCAAGGGTTTAGTTGAAAAAAAAATCTCTAGTTGTGAGCCTCAAGCAGTAAACCACCAGTCGTAAAGTGACTTTGACTAATGCTCATCATCAGGTGGTCTCACACCATACCCACATCTACTTTCATGAGGAACTCAAATAATGAATTACAATTCTGCATACCACAACATGGTCTGTGCTTCCTGCTATATGGTAGACATTGCACTGACCGTGCGGAACGCAAATCAAAGCTGCTGTCCGCCAACTACAGTTTGGAAGTGAAAATGTCTGAATTTGTGATTACATAGCAACTACTGATATCACAACATTTATTTTCATTCCCAAGTTTGTTTTAAATCCCGGCATTCTTTTTGGTAGACCCTGCATCTTTATAAGACTTTTCAGTATAACAAAATGACAAATTAGGGCTCTCATAAAAAATAAAACACACCCTCCCATGCAAATCATTCAGTGGTTTCAATAGCACTTAACAGCATAATCTGGTATTAACAGTTCTTTTTAATATTTTGACTTACCATAGGAATGAGGACAGAATTATTAATACGAACTGGATGGCCCTCAATAAGCGATTCATCATCTTCATCAATCTCATCTACTCCAACCCACACTTCATTGTAGGCAAGTTGGAATCCAAAAATGATCAGGAAAAGCACGCCCAAACACATGTATGCCATGTATAGAAAGAAGTAACGGTGATTGTAATGGCCAATGCAATTATTTAGCCAAGCTGAAAAATGTTAGTTAAGGCATACATGTACAGGCTATGAAGGGAGAATCATTATTGATATGTTGGGATTTTGGACTTTATCCATCGTCAGAATCCTATAGTAACTAGAATCATTATTATTTACAGATTTCCTACTCAGAATGGTCTAAAACTGACACTTATTTCAGAATACAACATTGGAAAGGATCCATAGGTTTGAAATGACTGGGTCATATCAGCCTATAGCTTACACTGAAGTTCATTTACTGGCAAAACAAAAGTACCACAGAAAAACAAGACAGGAAAGACTGTACTTAATAATGCAATACACAAAATTCCACAGTTTATGAAGATTGTCTGTGGCTGGTTTATAAACAAAATTTCAAGAGAACACAAAATCTGCTATATAAAACAAGCAAAATGCATATTTAAACAACACAATAATGCACAAAATTGAATTACAACAAAACCTGTAAAACAGTTTATAAGGCATTGGGATTAGTCCATTTATGGCCCTACGTAAGTAAAGTAGTCTTTGTAACTGGTCATTATGGCTAAAAATCAAAGTTGCAGCACAATGTTATGCAAAGACTACTTACACAGTGTGTCCAGGTTCTGTTAGGACTGTGTTCATTAAAAATACAAGACATGAATTATTCTCAAAATGTCACCCTTTTTATTCAAAAAAGTCTCCTTCTGAATCAATACATAGGTGGAACTGATTGAAAAGTTTTCAAAAACAGTCACTGTACTCCTTTTGTGAAATCACATTTAAAACTGTGATACGTTCCCTTTGGATGTCCTGGATGGTGTCGTGTGACGGTCTCCTTTCATGGCCAACTTAACTTTTGGGAACAACCAGAAATCTGCTTGAGCCAAATCTGGGAAATATGGAGGATGATCGAGGACTGTGATCCCTTTTCTGCCCAAAAAATCTCGCACGATCTCTGATTTGTGGCGTGGGGCACTGTTGTGGAGGAGCGACCAGGAACCTTGCTCTTGATATTCAGGTTGAATTCAAAGAATTCTCGCCCACAAACGATTGAGGACTCCGAGATAATATTCAGAATTCACTGTTTGACTTCTGGCAGAAATTCCATGTGAATGATTCCTTTGGAATCGAAGAAAATGGTTAGCAGTGTGTTTACTAGACTCTTTTGCATGCACACTTTCTTTGGTTTCGGCTGGCTTCTTTTGGCTCAACCACGCTGCACTCTGCCGCTTTATGAGAGGCTCATATTGAAAACACCATGTCTCGTCACCAGTAACAATCGATTCTGTATCACTTTGAGCTGACCGTAACATGTTTTTGCAGTGTTTCACTCTGGCATGTTTTTCATCGCCTGACAGCGCGTGGTACAAACCGTGCACAGAATATCCGTTTGGCCAAATCCTCTGTCAAAACTTGATGCACAGTACCTTTGTGTATTCCTAAAAGCTCCTTGATGAGTCTTGCAGAAACATATCTGTCTGATGCAAGGAATTCGGTCACTTTTTTCACATTTTCTTTACTGCGACTTGTTCTTGGCTTTGATGCACGTGGAGCATCTTCAATGTCCTCCCTGCCATCATGAAATACAGCGTATCATCGAAAAATGTTCGAGCGACTCAAACAATCACTACCATACACACTGTTCATCATTTCGTATGCTTCTCCGGCTGTTTTGCCTAACTTCAAACAAAATGTGATGTTGGCTCTATGTTCAACCGCCATTTTGTGATGAGCATCAGAACAGTACTGTTACATTCAAGGTCAGAACACATGATGCAGCGATGCTTGTGCTTTGAAATTACAGACAGCCACAGCTGAAACTTCAAGAATCTTAATGCCACAACTCGCCAACAGATAGCATTGCAGGGAGAAATTTAAAAAAATGAGTCCTAACGGATCCTGGACATACTGTGTATATAAAATTTCACCAAAATATTAAAAGTGGTTTATGATGTATAATGCATGTTCATTTATAACTTAAAGTAAAGTAGGCTTTGTTATGGTTCAATATGGTTGAAAAGCTAGAACTGCCTGAAAATGTTACTCACCGATGCTGAATTTTTAAAACGTCTGTCCATCAGTTTATTGGCTAATATCAGGCCATAGGCTGACAAATGGAGAGACATGACTTCCACACTGGGCATCCTAACCCCCTCTCCCCACATTCTTTTTTACTTTCAAAAGAATGCCTAAAATTATGATTATGAATATGTCTTATCTCCTAGGATATAAAGCTGTGTAGCCTGATGAAAGCCAACCTTCTCCATGGGAACAGATTTTCTCCATCTTCAGGGTTGAAGAATGTGCCAAGAATGTGAAATATTGGCATGAAACAGACAGCAAGCAGATTATTTGATACTAGTAAGAAGGTTGGTTATTATGGCCTCAAACTGGCGTTGGAACAGTCAAGGACATGGGCCCACTGAACTGTTGGCTTCACCCTATCTGCACTGCTTTCACTCTGCCCATAACATCCACACCTTGCTCAGGCCTTGACCTATGCAAGTCATATTCCTAACTCCCATCAGCATCTTCATCATTTATATGTCTGGTCATGTTACTTGCATCTTCTCATGGAGGCTCTCGGTCTGTTTACTGAGAGATACCCTCATGGCTTATGCATGCAGTTAAATCTCCTGAATTTCAGTGTTGAGGTCCCCCGCTTGTTTTCTGACAGGCGAAGTGGATGGCATTTCTCCAGCTTCTTCTTGGCCAGCCCTTGTGGTGACCATCTCTTCCTGGCTCACTTCCATCTTTCGTTGACTGGCCTTCATGTTGGCTTTCATTTTGATTAGTATATGTTTCAAACTGCCCATGGACAGGTCCAGAATCAGCTGTGGCCAACAATTCAATCCCACTTCTGAAACCAGTTGTCATGGGTTAGTGACCAGACACAGGACTGACATTAATCCTTTGGCGCAGTCATTTAAATTCCGCGGCCGCGTCTCTGGCGGTAATATATTCAGCCGGCCATTTAAATTTTGCTCGAAAATGATTTATTCATCTTTGTTCTTAAATTCTATGAGATAGGAACATGAAACTTTCACTAAAATGATCTTAAAAGGTGGTTTTATAACCTTACCTTATAATATGGGCGCCCTGTATCTCGGCAATGGAAGCAGCTTGTTTAGTATTTGAGCAGTGAATGGTACGCCTTGAAGGATGAAACTTTCACTAAAATGATCTTAAAAGATGGTTTTTATAACCTTACCTTATAATATGAGCGCCCTGTATCTCGGCAATACAAGCAGTTGGTTTAGTAGAATCTGAGCAGTGTAAGGAAGGCCTTGAAGAATTCGTATATCCCAACGGTGCCCCACATTCACCGCTCCAATATTGTCTTTTCTTTTGCCCTTTTTTTTAACCACACATCTGTGCGGCCTTCTTCTTCCCCGTGAGGGGTATAGTTCAAGGAAATGTCTTTCCGTGACCCGTTTAGTTGCCAGGTCAGCTGTAGTAAATTCAACGTTACGAGTTATCATAACAAGGGGTTGGGGCTTCTGCGTTTCAGATTCCAACCATTTTGGCTGCCCCAGATGTCGTAGGGGTGACCACAGAATTCATGAAGTTATTCTAAGAACTGGCTGGTATATAGTGAACGAAAGCAGAGCTTAGCTGGCTCAAAAAAAATATTTATGGTCATCCCTCGAAACGACCACCAAGGTCAGTACGATAAAATGGCGTCAACTGGAGCGATAATACATGAAGGAATGAGTTCTTTTCCCTCCCCCACACACATCCGTATCGTCTCAGGGGGTGACCACAGTGTTCTGCCTTAATTCGTGACGTTTTTCTAAGAACTGGGTGCTATATACTGTGCGAAATCAATTGATCATGCAAGAATAAATTTTTGGACATCCCTGTTCTAAGAATTCCAATTGAGTGTGTTAGTGTGGCCAGCTCAGGGCAATAAACACAGCACATATCACATCTCTGCTGTTTATAATTTCATTGGAAAGAAAACACGCCATTCATAACAGATTGAACGACTAAACCTCTCCCAAGAGCAACAGGAACTTTGCTGCAAGACAGGCATATGTAACGATGACTTGGCGCACCTAAACAAATGCCTCATTATATATAGTACTTGTGACAACAGGCCAGCGAAAAATCTAACAATCTACAGCAAAACCATCAATTATTATGGGCGTTATAACATAGGTGTGCAGCTGGACGAAACATACACGTCGAACCCCCCCAGACGATTTAAATACCTGACGAAACATACACGTCAAACTACGCCAACGGGTTAATAATTAAACTGACTGGATACTAGCTACTCTTATTTACAAATAATTACATGGTCTACAAGTATTTACAATTTTTCACAGTTTATTATATCACTCTTGGCTAGTTCCTTACTGGTGATCTCTTCTCAGATATCTTGCTAGGTTTCTGGCTCTGGGTGCTGCTGGTGCGGTGCGGTGCAGTGCAGTGCAGAGAAGTAACTGCTGCTGACGCTTGCCAGCACAGTCATTCTTGGTATTGGGTCCTGCAGGACTCATGATCATACTTGTGTCATGACTCTGGGATTCATGAAACTACTCACCTACTGGTGGTTGTTGGTTGCAGACTAAATAGAGACCACCATGCCCAACAGTTCCTCTACTGTTGTGCACCTGCTGCCAAGGAAATGTTCACCCACTGACATTGATATTATTAAGAAGACAAATCTTTTAATGTAAAATCTCCCATGAAAACCTCAAAGTTCTGTGTGCTGATTACAAGCTACCATAAACCATACTTCTCCAACCAGAGACAGGTGTCATGGTACACCCGTGGCTTGGGTGCAAAGGATACGGCAGTGGTGGTCCATCTTGAGAACACATTTGTTGCACACGGAGCAATGATGTGTTCGTGGTGGCTTTGGTGCTATACATTTTTTACATATGCTGGCAGCTTCAGGAATGAGGGCACCCTGAAACAAACAAGGATATTGCAGAAAAGTTTATATAAAATCTTTTCATTTTCTTTTTATGCATGGGTATGGATGCTATTCCGGTCTAGAAAACCAAAATTAACGGCCGTGGGGATTCGTTGCGCTGACCACACGACACCCTCTATCTGCAAAGTTGACACTAACTTCACCGACAAGCGGCAGTCAGTCGGTCGGTATAGTTTGCTTGCGGACTAAAATCATGGAGTTCTTCTTTTTATGCATACTATTAACTCTAGAGCTTACATGCTATATTACAGAATTCAATGCACAGAAAACTACATATACATAAATAGAACACTTTGTGTGTGGACACGAGCAACCATGGTGAATAAACTAAACCATACTGCTTCCAAGTTCAGGGTAAAATACAGAGGCACTATATTTCTCTAAAATGTTTGTAACCATCTACCAGATAACATAATGGTACAACTCAGGGGTCATGAAGTTAATAGTCTCAGCCATAACAACCTCATATATTAGTACAGATGTTACTACTGGACAATGTTTTATACCTGCTGGTTTCCATACTTACCAGCTTATAAGAGTGCCTTGCCATGACTGTGACATTGGCTGAAATCAAGCATGAAGCAACAAGCAATTACAAAGTATCAGCCCTTTTTGCCTATTGCTGTCAACTCATCTGGTTTGATGTATGGCTGGCTGTACCTTACTCCTATATTCCATGACTTATCCAACCCCCCCACCCCAATCCATACATAACACATCTGTTTCCCATGCTTCTTCTCCACCATCCCATCCCATGTCTTTTTCTCCACTCCATCACTCTCTCTGCCTCTGATGCACACCACAAGTGTATGACTGTCATACCATCCAGTGTAGATACTAAAATTTCAGTTTGGATTTATGCTGGTTGAAATGTCAGAGATAAGAGTACTCTTGTCATTAGTCATTGCTTGGAACTAAGAATGTGCTGCAACCATATGCAACCAGGTACCAACGTTGTTTTTGTTTCTCTTGCAACTATGTTGGCATGCTGAATATATTCACAAACATTTAAATTTTCTGATTAGTTTAATTTGCCATGTTAGCTGGGTCCCATCACCAAGAAATGGTGCAGCGTCAGGATACCTATGGAGGAGACTGCCTCCAAATATGGAGGGTAGCTGCAAATATACTGAATAAGCAGTCATGAACAGCTGACATGGTTGGTCCTCCAGCTTGGGAGTTGGACGTGGGGCTAACAACTCCTCACTGTAAAATATAAGCTTGTTAAAAAATGTCATGAAGGCCTTGAACTTTGAAGGATTCTCTGGAAAAAAGTGGATCTTAGAGAGACAGGATGGTGTGGTATGGACTGGACTGGACTAGCTCAGGAAAGAGTCCACTGGAGGCTCTTGTGAACATGGTAATGAACCTCCAGGTTCCATAAAATGTTGGAAAGTTCTTGAGTAGCTGCACAACTGGTGACTTCTCAAACAGGGCTCAGCTTCTTGATGTTAGTTAGTTTAGGTTAATTTATTTGCCAATTAATGTAACCTTGCTAACTGTATTCATGTGTATGGGATTCTGAGTCTGTTCATTTTACATAATTGTGCAATATGATTTATCCAACATGCTGGACATGATATTCTGTGCATACTCGTGACCATTTCTGCTAAGAGTCTGATAACTGCAGCAATAGTGCTACGTTAGCAGAACCTCTTTTCTGCATCATTTTTGACAACACATTTGTTCTGGCTGTAATTCTGTTTTTCCTATTGTTATGTTATACATTCCATTGTCAGCATACTCCTCACATGTGTCTGCTTGTTGTTCCATTTCTAATGGTCAACTCTTTTTGAGTAAGTGAGGGGTGGGAAGCACATCACCACTGAAGTTTCCAGACCTCCACTCTCCCCCAGGCCTTTCTATCAATGTGAAGTACCTAGTGTACTCGTGATGCAGTTGGGCCATTCTAGCAAGATTACGTATATAAAAGAGTGCGAGAAGAGATCAGTGCAGTGGTGTATAGGAAATAGTAGTAAACAAGAACAAACTGATGCCAACACCATGATGGACTGCAAATAACTGCTCCAAACCTGATAAACTGTTACAATATTTCAGGGTAGGGTAATTGATCTGTGTAACCAGCTATATATCTATATAGACACCCAGATGAACTACAGCAGTGTTTCCCAACCTTTTTGATGCTGCGGACCCCCTGTACCGAATGTTAATTGACCACGGCCCCCATAAAACCCAAAATGGAAATTTTTTATATTTTACATATCATGAAAGTGAAGCAGTAACTTACAATTTTACAACACTAAATGTGTCATTTATGAGAATAAAATACTGTTATAAATGGTGCTTATTCAGAAGGTCACAAACATATCAATTAGGCTTAATATTATGAATTTAACACTCACCTAATCGACGATCCACACTTTAATCACTGATCCATGTCTAAATAAGATCGTGAACAAAGATCGTGAACAAACTGACAATCAGAAGTTTCGTTGTGAACATTATTTGAACAAGAGCAGAGAAACTGAATATTAAACCGAGAAAAACACACTTGTATAATATTATAAAAATCCACTGCACAAAAACTAAAGACACACAGGTTGTTCACTCTGCCACTGAAATGAATAAGAAACGTGGTCAATGATCCCAGCTTCATTCCCAACCAAAGAGGGATGGATTTGTCGGGGAGGAGGGGGAGAATGGTCAGACAGCAGGTAAGAAGGAAACCCTGAAACACGGGTGTGAGATGCAACAGGTCGACCAAAAGAAAATGTCCTTGGAAAAAGCTACACAAATCTTTGGTTATTCACCTCTGCTTTACAAAGGGAAGAAGTAACGGTACCAACAGTCCCATTAAATTTTACTTGAACCATGGGCCTCAAGAGCCAGAGATATACCTTGCAAATATCCCAGGTGTAAGGAACATGATAAGATAAAGTTTAATGAAAATAAACTATCCCGTGGACCCCCAGGGGTCCGCAGACCACAGGTTGGGAACCACTGAACTACAGGACACTGAAAATGACAACCCAATCAGAGATGATAAAGTGGCCCATCTGATGAGTAACGTTTGAGTGACCACTGCAGATTTTCAGACTTAAACCATTACTTACTGGTACCAGCAGATCACTTCTATCAGGGGTAGAAGTTCCAGTTCTCCCTGAGCTTAAAAAAGCATCACCGTTACAAGTAACACAACAATACATTATACACAACTGATGCAGTGTCTTTCTTGAAGGCTCAAAATGTCTTAATCTCTTACCACTGACCCATTAGCTGGAACATAGCTGACAATGGAGTCCAGTTTACTGGCTAATATGCCAGACATCATAAACAGGGACATGCATTTCTTAAAGCATATTGTTTACAAGAACTTACTATCAAAGCAGATACCCAAAATTTCTCCCTTCAGCTCTTGTAAAGATTAATACTATTCTGAGTTTTCTGACCTCGATGAATGCAAGTGTTCCATTAATTCTGTGCTTAAGTTCATCCAGTATCTAAAGATTATTTGACTATACTTTGTTTTTTAAGTTTCCCACAGATAAAAGTCACAGGGGCTTAAATCCAGTGACCTTGCAGGCCACAATATGTGACTTACCTGTCATCAACACCTCATTTAAAACATCAATGGAATAATTAGCAGTGTGTACTGTAGCACCATCCTGCATAAAACAATCATGTCTCTTGTTTCTCCATAATGCTCTAAAAAGGCATAAGTTGTGCTATATGTGAGCAGTATTAATGGCACATTATACATCATTCCTCAGATCATGAAGTGGCACTTACATTATGCCTCTGAGTAACACTACTCCAGTATCTACTGTTCTCAGCACTGATATAGACAGAACAAAACTCTGTCAGTAAGAAATGAAAGTTTTGGACCAAGAGCCCTGTCATATAATACCCATAAAAACTAAAAAACTAGTCAAGACTGTGTTCTTCTCTTGCAATCTAATTCTATGATTGCTTGAACCTGTCTAATTTGATGCAGCAGGCAGAAGATGTAATTTTAGTTGCTCTCCACACTGCTGTCACTGAAACCTGTGCCTGTTCAGTTAATCATGTCGAGATTTTTAAGGAGAATGTACCAACCTGGCTCCAAATCTGTCACACTTTTCCTCTGAGAGCACAGCATTCTGTCTAGTGCACTTCTCGTCTAAGAAGGACCCAGAAGAATGCATTTTCTTCACCAATTCAGAAATCATTGATTAAGCTGGAACTCCAATACAGGATATTAGGGTGAAACCTTTCTTTACACAATCTACATGATAATTTTTCATATAAGTATTGTACAGAAAAGCCCACTTTCAGTTGCATATTTCACTATTTCAATTCAGCACTGCAAATGAGAGCACGAAATAGATTTCTGAATGTCTTATCAGAACAGAAACAAAAAGGGTTCTCATACACATTTCAGTCAGTTATTTGAGGTTGCAGTTAGTGACACAAAATAAACAGTAACAGAGACACTACACAGCAACATTAGCTAATGGTCTCCTTCCCAGTCTGCTTATCCCTTGATGCATGTTCACATACCACTTGCATTTTCTTCTCACAGTTGGGGCAACCACATTCAGCTCTTTGAGAAAGACAAACAATAACCATGTTACATGCAAGTAACAAAATCAATAAATGTATCATATGCAAGTAATGAAAGTAACATAATCAGTATGCATCTGTTACATGGAAGTAACACAACATATATATGTATATATGGTACATGAAAGTAACATAAAAAATTAACACATTACATGCAAGTAACAAAATCAATAAACATGTTACATGTAAGTAATGAAAGTTAACATAATCAATAAGCATCTGTTATGTGGAAGTAACACAACATATTACATGAAAGTAACACAAAAAATAAGCATGTTACATGCAAGTAACACAAATCAATAAACATGTTACATGCAAATAACACAGTAACATATGTTATGCGTATGTAACACAGTGAATAAGCATGTTAGATGCAACTAACAATGTCAATAAACATACTGTGACATGACAGCTGAAAGCTGGAATGAGTAGAGGCAGTCATTGCTAGGCAGCGGCAGAGTAAACACATTTCCACAGCAACAGAAACTGATGCAACAATAGAGGATGTGGTGTTTTATACGCAATCATTTCTAGGCAATGGCACTGTAAACATGTTTCCGTACCAATGAATGCACATGCAACAATAGAAGAACTGTTGGAAGCAATGTTTTGTATGCAGTCTGTGCCAAGGCTACATAATGCAAACCAGCAGCAGTCTATGAGTTGTTTAGGGGCCATGCATGCATATGCATATATATATATATATATATATCGCTCTCTTCTCTCCCNGTAGTTGCAATGATTTATAGAGTGTGTAAATTAGTGAGATTTTTATAATCATTTGTAGCTGAGTCTTAAGTATCTAATAAATCTAATTATGAATCCAAACCCCATGTCTAATCACTAATACATGACAATATGTTAGATGTATGTAACACAGTCAATGCCATATTACATACAAGCAACAAAAAGAGTAAACATATTGTGACGTGTTTGTCTACTGAAGACAATGTTTGGATTGTTAATTGGTTTTAATAACAACCTACAAGTTGTAACTACAATTACTTATGACACTCTTGCGGGTTTACACACTTTACAAACCCTACACACTAATCTCTTCACAGTCTATCTTCAGTAGTCTTCACGTATTTATAACACAGGAGCTATAAAAGTCTCTCTGAATTACACACCTCCAATATAACTGTACTACAGCACACATAAAGTCTTGAAGTCACACAATAAGTCTTCACTGGCTGACTTCTCAGTTATTGCACACATAATATCTTCTAACCACGCTTTTCATTCTTCTTCCCGTGACTGCTGCTGTATTTCAACTGAACTTATAACTTCTTCATGTTCACAATTCACTCGCTACAACTGAACTCGGCAACTGCTAGACTTCAACTCCGCCAAATACTCTGAATACTAACTGGCTTCGGCAGTTGCCACATTTCAACTGACTCCTTAGTCAGAGTCAGAGTCAAGAGTCGGAGTTACTTTATGACTGGCGGTTTACCACCAATTAGTTCGTCTTGGTGTCAGGCCCCTTGAGACCCACGACCAGAGTTTTTATTTTCAACTGAACTCCTGCAGTAATAGTCCTTATGTAACATCCTCTCTGACGAGAAGATGGGTCTGTCTATTATGAATACACTTGACCTTTCGTTGAGTGTATATTTTGCACATATATGTTATCAAAAACTCTTCCTTTTGCTTTACACACAAGTCCTCTGTCAGTACAGGCTTTACAGAGCAGATCATTCCTAACTTACAGATCTTATGCTACAACGAAAACTTAGTCATTTGAATGGTCATAAGCTTGACCACCGGCGAGTTTAAGCCTCTTATATTTTCTGTGTCTGGCTTCACCTTGTCCTATACTGCGAACATGCTCATTATCATGATTTTGTATGACTTCTGCTTGTCATCTACACAATTTTGTTATATAATTCTATACATATGGAAAGTTGAAATACGTGGGCAAGTTGCGGACTGGATTGCACCTTGGAAAATTTCCCATGGTGCGCAAAACCTTGTTTTGCATGTGCTGCAATTTTAGGAGGTAGGTGTCTGCCGCTAATTCCCAGGCAGGACAAGCGTAAGTCATTACCGATCTGATCAGTGCATATAGAGGGATAGTTTAATGTTTGCGTTTAAACACTCACTTTTGAATAGGGAGTAGATTCTAATAAATGTTCTGAAGGCCTTGGCTTCAATCATTTCTATGTGAAGTCTCCACATAATACTTTTTTCAAAGACTACACCCAGGTATTTTACATGATTGACGAAGGGGATATTCTGCCCATTCAATGTAAGATGAGTCTGAGGGGGCCTAAGTCTATGAGAGAAGTAGATTTCTTGAGTTTTATCTTCAATGATTTTTATGTTCGAGCAATCACACCATGTCTCAATAACACTTGAGACCTCGCCGCAGCTTTCTGAGGACATAATCCTCTTTGCGGTCTATCACATATATAGAGGTGTCGTCAGCAAAGAGACCTAGATAGACACCAGGTGTTTGGGGCATATCGTTTATATATAGACTGTACAGTGTGGGGGAGAGAACAGAACCTTGTGGCACTCCTGCTTGTATATCCCTTGGTGTAGACATTTCACCTTCGACTGAAACTCTGAATTTTCTCTGAGAAAGGAAAGAGCTAATAAGCTTGATTAAACTTATCAAAAATTGTAATGTAGATAATTTATATAGCAAGCCAGTGTGCCATGTTTTATCAAAGGCTTTTTCAATATCCAAGAATACAGCAGCTGTAGACATGTTATTGTTGAAATTTAAGGTTACGTGGTCCGTAAGCCTCATACATTGAAGTGTCGTGCTATGACGGGCGTGGAAACCAAACTGGCTTGCATTAATCAGGCCTCTTTCTTCAATGTGCCTTTAGACTATTTTCAGAATAACTTTTTCAAATTGCTGGCCTGTTGTAGACAAGAGGCTAATCAGCCGTAAAGTCTGAGGAAATTTTGAGTCCTTACCGGGTTTCGGTAATGTTATAACCTTTGTTTCCTTCCAAGGCTTTGGAAAATAGAACAGCCGAAGGCAGTGATTAATGCAAGCCATATAAACCCTCAGTCAGAAAACACACCTTGCTTCACTGTTGCATAATTGCCGTGTTTACAGAGGCACTGCTGGGCAATGCTGCATAGCAACCAGCACACTTCGGCTCGTCTAGGCAGGGCATAGAGAAACACCACTCTCCTTACTGTTGCATAATCTTGTTCCACTGTTGCACAACTTGGCAAATGACCGTCTATCAAGAGTTGTCTTTGTGGTAACTCGTTCCACATCCCGTTGCCCAGCAACGGTTTGACATGTCACAATATGTTACATGCAAGTAACACAGCCAATAACTCAATACCACTGAACAATATACATAATACACACTCATATATGTATATTTTTAAATGTTGTTACTTGCCAAAAACAGAGTGCATGTCTTATTCTGAGACTGTAATATATGAACTACTACTGAAATATTTTGTGTTCTCATCACTGAGAAATACAAATTATTTTTTCATGAGCATATTAACCAAACCTGTTCCTGGAGAACCATTCCATATGTTATGTTCTGTGCACTCTACAACTTGCACATGTAATCTGTAGTATAAAGAAGGTAAAGTTGCTTGTGTGCTTACTTTGTTAAGTACAAAAACATAGAGATGTATGTGGGACTGGAGGTCTAGATCCATGTATCCATCTTTAACCTCAGCACTAGATGGAGGACAGCAGTCAGCTTCATGCCCTGACTGCTTTAACCCCAGGGAAGAGACCACAGTACCCAGGGGACAGGAAGCTGAATGGGCCCCAGAGCCAATGTGGACACTGGAGAAGAGAAAAATCTCTTGCCCTTGCCAGGAATCGAATCCTGATTCCTCAGCCACTGAACCACAGCCCATTGCTATACCAACCAGTAAACTATAGCGGTTGTGGTGATGGATTACTTTCTGCATCAGTGAAGCCACTACAGTTCTCTGAAGTAATGTAATTAAGGTCACTCCAGATAAAAAGAGACAATTAATTTGTTTAATCTGTGATGTGAATGGCAGAGGAAAGACAATGTACTGTACCTTCATGAGTCTGCATACCAAAACCAAATCACTGTTGCTGCTGGTCAGAGCAAGGTACTATATGAATAACAAATTCCATCTGAAAATGAGAAATGAAAGGGGAATTTGTATGTAAACAGTAATTCTATTGTTTTCAAAACATATTACCTCTGGTGGGTACCCCGGAAGAGTGTTAGCTGCCATATAATAATGAAAACAGATGTTGACTAAAAGCCAGTGACCAACAATTATCAGCAGTACTGTCACCCATGGACTCTTGTTCCACCAGTAGGGAAGTCCAATCCAGTATGCAATAGCCACGACTGAAGCTGTCAATCCACACACAGATGCAACAAAGAACTAAAAAGAAAATATATAACATAATTTGAATACATGGAAACTTGGAGTAGAGTCCTTCTTTAGGGGCTGACAATCACTTGGTCAGCCAAGAAATTGCCTGCCTTTTTATCCTGTTCACAATGGACTGCCTCTGGACCCTATTGTGAGCCAGTTAAATCCAGTCAATATCGCCATAGGGCAGGATCCTTCTTGAGAAGCCCTTGTCATTTGAATGTTCATAAAATTACCCTGGCCTTGACAGAACCCAACAGCTGACCACTGGACCCTATTCTAAGACAAATGAATCTGGCACGTCCTCTCAGAATCACACAAAATTACACTTAGAAAAGAAGGCAAACACAGCACAGGAGCTATAAATATCCTAAATAGGTTATTTAGTATCAAAAGGTATGAGAGTACGATTATGTATGGTAAGTGGAAAAGGAAGCAATTTCAAGATACTACCCAGGTTCTGCCTGAAATGTCTGAAAAACTTCAGTCAAGGTAACTGGCATTCACACCAGATGCCTCCTGAATACACTTACAGTGCAGGCCTGCATAGAAGAATATTAAAGTATAGCTTAGAGATGCAGACTGAGAGGATGTCACGTGCATTTTACTGGGTGACAAGACTGAGAAATGGGAGAAGATAGTGATGAACCTTTCCATTCAGGACTAAGAGGAATTTCTTTATCTTGTCAATGCAAAGCATAGGTTTAGAAAGAGACAGCTCCATGCTCACAGCAGCACTCCCTTGCAGTATAAACAAACATGTCATGTCAGGTGAGCTGACGTGACAGTGTCTAGTGTGTCATAACACATACACTCTGTTCAGGAGTAACACTGGGAAACAGGATGGAATAGATAAAAGACAAGAAAAATACCACCAAAGACAATGTGAAGACTCTGGAAAACATAAATCAGATGTTCAGTGAATCTGGAATGATGCATGGTGTGGGGCTTACCTGGAGGATGTCAAGAAAGTGATAAAATTCAAAGGAAACTTCATAATAAAATTTAGCCCAGATTTGCAACAAACAGTAAGGCCAAATTGGGTTTGGGAAGAGACAGGTCAAGGAGGAAGGTGGTGTGTACAATAATGTCAGTTGCTGAGCAAAGAGGTGAAAGCAGAAAGTAGAAAAACTGGCTGCTGCATATTGTGACGCGGATGGTGCAACGGGAAGTAGGGGTCACGTGAACTCTGAGGTCTCGCAAGTGACGTCACATACCCCCACTCCTTCCATCAGTACGCAACGCTCGTTATAAAGACCCCCTCCCCCACGCTGACATAACTGAAGAGCAACTGCGTCAGGCAACCATTGCCGCGGTGACGTAACAAGGGATACCACAGTTACTACACAGCAGTAAACAACTCTCAATAATGTTGCTAGGCAACCTGTAAACACAGCGTCACACAACAGCAGTACCTATCACGTTAACTGTTTTCTGTGTTGTCCGTGCCAAGGCTAAATAAGGAGCAGCGAACACTATTCGGTAGTGAGGATTGAGCCAGTTACGAGGGAGTAATGATTAACCAGTCAGTTGAATTGTAGCAGTCGCCGAGTGGGGTTGTATCGAGTGCATGGCAGTGACTACAGGAGTATTTGTGATACTTCCGATGGCAGTAATTGTGAGATTGTAAATTGTGTGATTGTGAGAGTGAGTGTTCAATAAATTCGCTAGATCCAAAACGGCGTGAAGTTATTTGTCGCACATGACAATATATTGCAGCATCAAAGATTAACATATACAGGACATGTAAAATAATTACAGAAATATGTAATTCTATAGAAATACAGAATTCCTTTTAAGATAAATGCAAAAACACATTTTTAGTATTTTATTGTGGAAGAAAAAAAATATTTCACAAGAAATGAGAGAATGGTGAATAGCATGGCTGAAAGCATAGATCTGAGGATGAAGAAGTATCAGAAGATGATGTATGAAAGGGAAGGTGTCTCCTGCATTTGGGGGAATGGAATGCTGAACACATACTCCTAAAATGTTTGGCATCAAAAAAAGCGAAGAGAATTTGGATGCAGTAAATGGTTGAGCACAAATGATGATTTGGCATACGTAAGAAAATAATAAATGCACAAATATAATAGAGTTAAAGAACAATGGGAAATATTCATACAGACTTCTTTATTTATTTTAATAGCTAGAAACCATTTTGTAAAATATGGCATGTAGTAATGAGACAACCTGTAAATTTTCATATTGTATGTATTGTGACATGTTGCGCAACGGAGAACCCCTCCCTACCCAGCAGCAACGTGTCAACTCAGGCAACAGTGACATGGCAGATGAGTCAGCGCTCCCTCCCCCCCCACGGTGACGTAACATGCAACGCCGCAATTGCTACGTACCCGTAACCAACTTCCAACAGCATTGCTACGTAACAGGCAAACATAGCCACTATATATGAGAGCTGCACTGCCTGCGAGGCGAGTTGAAATATAGCAGCAATCGCGATAAGAAGACCCGAATGTGTGGTTACAAGATTTTATGTGACAGTGTGCAATAACTAAGAAGTCAGCGAGTGGAAGACTTATTGTGTGCTTTCGAGACTTTGTGAGTGCTGTAGTACAGTTATATTTGGAGTGTGTAATTCAGGGAGACTTGTATAGCTCCCACGTTATTAATGCGCAACATGTCACAGTATATTCAAATTTAGCTTCCCACACCATTCTCATCAAAAGTCCATGTGGTAATTTTCCTGGGATTGTATTGTCACATGCTGGGTATGTCACGTGAAAAATAACTTCACGTGGGTCTCGGATTTAGCGAATCTTTATTGGACACTCACTTTTACACACCTTATAATTATTACCGCTTGCAGTATCACTTGACTTCTGGCCCAGTACTCTAATGTTCTGTACGTGTCATAAGCTCTGCTTATATAGGGGTTATGCGGACTGGATACCGGACACCATTTCTCACAGTTCCGTTACCGCTGTTCAGCAATCTGTTGCTTTTGGAATGCTCTTTATAGATTGCACCGGTAACGTGTTTCGTCTCATCCGTTGTTACTCAACAACAATTCGTTGCTACGATTTGTCGCTGCGGGAACTCCACAATTTCCACGTATTCATTGTCGTGGAAGTGTCTGTTGCGATTGTAGTGGTTGTCGCGGTGATGGACGCAAGGTAACGAGTCACAGTATGTTCTGACGGCCTCTGCATGGGATCATGCCTTCATGCAGTGAGTTCTCTGAGTGGGTTATAATACTGATCTGAACTTGTGAAGGGCATAGTTATACAGAGGTCACATTCATACAGAGAGTGAATTTTTAAAAATCTGCCTGAGCCTTGTGTGTGCTGGCTGTTTTCACTTAGGTGCCAGGCTTGACTGATGGCCAGAAAATGGTTTCTACTCATGGTCTGGGACAGAACTGGTGCACATATGGGGGAGCTAGTTGAGCAGTCGTCTTTGATATTGTCAGTTTTTATCTGCCCCCTAAAAATTATCAGGTCCAAAAACTGTTTCATTTCTGAACCAGTGAAGTTGGACCACTTCTCTGTTTCAGGTGAAACTTTCTGTGGTAAGGATCCTGACTATGGTGGAGACTGGAAAAGTCTGTAGAAAGTTGTATGGGTTCATCACCAACTGCAGCAGTGACCATTTCAGTAACACTGTCAGGGTTATCAGTAACTGTATTCAGTCCTGTGGTTTCGAGAAATGGCCCATCACTCACTTTCATGTCAGTCTTGTAAAGGGCACCTTGTCATTCATTATCAGAAAGAATGCCTATTTTGCATGAAAACTTTTCACCTTCATCTCTACTGCGTGATTCACTGTCACCCTCAAAACAGGACAAGATTGTAACAGTTTACCCCAACCAAATGGTGGTACCTATGTCAGTAAACTGTGCTTTCATCATTTTATAATATTTTCTGTACTCCTGTCAACACTATTTGCAGCAGGCGGAGCTTGCTGTCTGTTTCTCCACACGTGTTGCGATCTTCAGGTCCGGTTTTTGGTTGCAATTTTTCTATCGTGTACTTGGTGTATATTTTTCATGTAAATTGAATGGATCCACTTGTGCATTACACATTATACATGCTATATACTATATTATATACTATAATGGGTTGATTATTTATCTATTGGTTAACACTGTAGTTATTCTGCCAAAGTTGCAAATACTGAATGTCTTATGTGAAAGTGTGGCCACTGAGCATGATCTGTGCACTTCACGCACTGTTGTCTTGTTCTACTCTTCCCCACGGTACTCATTATAGCACAGAATATAGCATATAGTGTATAACATGCCAGTGGATATATTTAGTTTACATGGAAAATTTACACCACACATGATAAGAGTAACTGTAACTAAAAACCAGACCTCAAGATGGCACACATGAGCCAAAGCATGCTGTCTGGGTGGCCCATACGCGTACGAGTCTGGCTCGCGAGTCCGGCTCGGCGAGGAGTCGGGCTCGGATTAATTTCACCACACAAGTATGAGTGTGGTGACCCACACATAGACGAGTTTGGCTCATTGGAACCCAAGCCGAGTCAGACTCATGAGCCAGACTCGTACGTGTATGGGCCCCCTTAGACAGCAAACTCTACCTGCTGGAAAAAGTGCTGTGTTGAAAAGAATATTTGTCATGTGACAGAGTGACTGTAGCTGGGGTTTGGATTGGTACTGGATTTACTTACTGAACTCTTTACAACTTGTAATTATAAGGAAGGATTATGCTCTCACTGTTCTACACACTTGAAAAATCACTATGGGATACATTAGGTCTTCTCAGTCTGTTACAGTCTTCACTAGCTACTGCTTGGTAGTAGCTTCCAATGGCAAATATTCCCTTCCTCTGGGTTCCTGAACTGTCCCCAGCCTCAGCTATCAGCTTCTAACAGCAAGAGCTCACAATGACTGAACCCCACTAGTTATCTGACTGATTTCTAATTGGCCCTGCTTATAACAATTCAGGACAGACTGCGCAGAAAACACCATTGCTCTGCTGCAGCACATTTGCTGTTTAGTGATGGCATGACATATTCCACTGCTGCATGTGCAGTCACGGCATGGACTGTGCAGAAAACACCATTCGTCTGCTGTTGCTTACAGGCTGCTGACTAGCAAAGAGCAGTTGTTGTTACCCCACAATTCTGGTTTTGAGCCAGTAAGCCACAATATAGTAAATACTGCCTACTATGATCTATAAAACATGTTGCAAAAAATACAAGTTCATCACTGGACACATCAGAAAAACTAATCCGTGTAAAGTTCTGAGAAATACAATCACTGAGTGTACATAACCTTGCTATCAACGATGTTCCATACTGCAGAAAATCTTAAAGCATGAACCAGAGCAGAATGAATGCATTATACTGTACTGCAGTAAGTAGTATGTAAAGGCACAGACTACATGTGGTCTGTGTTTATTATTAGGAGACATAAAACATTTTTCTTCAAGATGCCAATAACCTTGAGCCAATGTGGCAGCCAAAGTCACACTCACACAGCCTACAAGAATGAAAACATATGCAACCCACATACAATGCATGCCATTTACATGATGGCTTTTGAGGTGACTCGTCTGTAATGTGATTAATACTCAGTATTTATCAAAATATGCCAAAAAATATATTTAGACCTTTCTGTGAAAGCAGCAGTTCATAGTGCCAAATCAAAATGACATTTAGCTGATAAAGATCCCAGCTAATAACAGTGCAAAAGTAATCATTTCATTCACAGCAGTCACCCAAAATGGCACAGTTGGTAGGTTACCACTAAAGCAACAGGCACCCACAGAGAACGTGACTAAAAATATATCTTTTGCACCACTGTTTTTTTAGTATAGCACCTATCCACTGAAAGTAATTAGATGTAGAGAGAGTATTTTTATTCACTTGACGAGTTCACAGCTCTGTCCTTCATGGTAACCGGTGCATAACCAGCCACAAGGCGCATGTGAATTTTACCAATGAATCAGCATCCCCAATGGCTGATAACATTCAGAATGAAGTAGTTATAATTCACAGATCACAGGTGGTGTTGAAAATGCCATCCTCTCAGACACCAACTTTCACTGGATGGCTTCAGCAATTATATTGCTGTTCTTGCTCTAGACTTTGGCACTCCAGACTCCTGACCTAGACATTTCAATGATTTTCTAGATGTATGTTTAAGTCCAGCCCCTCTATCATCTAACTTCTCAGTAAGCACTAGGCACTTATGTTCTTGTTTCTTGTCGATTAAGAGTCACAATGTTCTAAGTTTATTTACCAAATTGTGAATTGTTGCCTGCTGGGAATTATTTCATCATGAAATTTATGTCAAAATTTTCACTAACACTTTCTAGCAGACCTGTATTTCACACAGCTGTCATAGAGAAAGAAAGAAATGTTGCTCTAAAGTATACTGCACCATGATATACTGCACTGCTCACTAACAGACACAGAGAACAAATGGCTAATGGAGCTGATAACTGCTGTCTTCTGCTGACAAATCATACACAAGCTCCCCACACATGAACTGCACTGCTTCTGTGAAACATAATGTTGCGAAGTGGTCTACAAGTTAATTACTTCCTTTCATTCCAAATGTTATCGGCTGTTAATTGACAAGAATTGTAGGTGACTTGTAGCAGGTGGCATACCATCCACCTTGAAGTGCAGAGCAGTGAAATCATCAAGTGAGTTAAAATATTCCCTGTAGAATCATAAACTTAATCTGTACCCTCTACCTTACAGAACATGTGCATAAATGGTATAAGCACATTCTTTCCATACAATACAGAAGTATGTTATTCCAATATCAGATAAAAATTGTAAGTACTGGCAGTCATTTTACTTACAGGGCCAAGAAATTTGGTGAAGTTGTCTACAAACCAAAACATGGGCTCCATACACACATCGGCTATATAACCCTGGTCCATAAAATGATTGTAGAAAAGGGAGTATATTGACAGATTTATTTTTCTCCATTGCCATCTTACAGAATCCCTGAAATATTTAAGAACATCTGATTTTTGGGTACAAATTGTAATCTGAAAGTGTTTCTCAACTACACACATCAATCAAGTCACAACTACATACATCTGACAGAAAATACAGCCTGCAACATAAAAAACTGTGGGGAAAACCAACACTGTATACCTCAAGTTCAGATTATATAGGAGAGTTCAAACAAAACAATCCCAAATTTACCACAGAAAGTTTCACTGTCTGTTGGTATAAATATGCATAAATTGGTATTAAAATTTAGTTACAGAATTTAGTTTACAGGTTGATTCCTGGAAGGGGCAAAGATTTTTCTCTTCTCCACATCAACCAGACCAACTGTCAGACCCACTCAGGTGGGTGCAAGGCACTCTCACCCCACGGTGAGTAAATAATCAGGGTGTGAAGCTGATCCTTTGCCTCTACCTAGTGCTGAGGTTTTAAAATGAGTGAAGCTATACCTCCACTACCCTATATTTCTTCACAGCATGGCACTTACTAATTAATTAAGCCCAGAACTCTTAATACACACGTCAAGTACTTAATTTTGTTAGCTATCATTATATGATGATTTGATACTGCATTTTGGTGATAACACATAAACATATACTTACTTGTTTCCTCTTTGTGGTATGTATGTTTTCATCCATTAAATCAACATAATCAGCATAAATGAAAAGTTTAAAATATATATGGCAAACAAATTTGAAAAAATAATGAATGCATAAGTTTTAATTCATCAACAACAAACATTCAACCCACACACTGCAAGGGAAGAGGATATATCCTGTACAAACTACACTTCTCATAAACAGTCTTCAGAACTAACCTCAGTACTTTCATTTTCTTGGAGATGTATTGGGTATTCCACATTATTATCCTTAGTGGGCTCAGACTGGGTCCACTTGGTATTGCGGCCGCTGTTTGGCCTATTGTACCAGCCCCAGATGACAGATGATGGTAATCATGGAGCAATTGGTGGAATGAAGATTGGCAGGGTAAACCAAAGCACTTGGGAAAAACTTTCACCAGCGCCACTTTGTCCACCACAAATCCCACATGACCAGACCCGGGCTCGAACCCAGGCCGCCATGCTAGGAAGCCAGTGACTAATCACCTGAGCTATGGCGTGGCCATTGGGCATTCCATATGTAAATTCATACAGGCTAGGCAGCCGGCTTACCGGATGGTACCTGGGATAGTTGTCAGCTTCCATCTGATCTGAACCATTGTTTTCACAAGAAGGTATAACTACTCATTTTTCATAAATTTCAAAGTGTCAATTGCTGGCTACAGCAGTTTTCCCCAGACGATAAGCCCACCATTAGCAGACCTGCAATTATATAGATGCAACATAACATTATCCATCTATGGCTCTACTGCGTTTGTGGGCCTTGGCCGCTTTTTTAGTTTCTTGTTCTATACACACAAAGCCAGTAGGGCTCCTTGGCCGGGGGATCAGCCTGCAGCAGGGGCGCTACTTACACAGAACAACACAAACACAAAATAAACGCACACACACATCCATGCCTCGAGTGGGATTCGAACCCACAATCCCACTGCTCCAGCGTGCTAAGACGGTGCGGCCGCTGTGATAGACAACATAACCTTAACCGCCTCTGATATTTAAATACTACTATGAAACAAGATTTAAACGAATTTCAGAATATAACTTTATACACCTATGCCACTGTTAATTATCTTCTTGCGTGCCATAACAATAAAATAAAGCGTAGGTATAAATATTTGCTGAAATAACGTCTACGATACCCAACGTACCAAACACAACACTTAATACATTGTTACCGATTGTTACTCTCCAAATGTGCATTGCCGTGTACCAACCTCGATCAACGAATATCCACAGCTGTTTTAGGCAACATTTTGCATTGTTTGAGTTACATTTTACGGCTTTATTCATTTTGTTTATGACTTACTCTTTAAAGAATATTATCACGTATTAATTATTGTTTTCCGGTCTAGAAAACCGAAATTAACAGCCATGAGAACCATGAGAGGCATGAAGATTAGTTGCACTGACCACGCGACACCCTCTATCCGCTAAAGTTATCACTTAGCCGACAAGCGGCGGTCTCTCGGTCGGTATAGTTCGCTTGCGAACTAAACCACGGAGTTTTTGTTTATTTTTTATTGTCTAGAAGGGGTTTTGATCGGCAATCGGGTTTATTGAACACATGCAAGTCAGAATTACGAGTACGAGTAACTATGATGTTGCACACATCACTATAACACACACCAGACTTCTCAGTTTGTTACAACCTCCATTAATCATTGCTTAATTACAGTCTTCTAACAAGGGCTATTCCTCACTCCTTGACGGCCCAAAAGCTGCAATCCCTAACCGCCCGTCGATCGGTCGGTTAAATTGCTTCTGGTTTTCCCCAATGCAGTAATTCCTGACTTCATTCTCTTCGAGATCCAAGAGCAAAACTGGTGCTCTCTCCAAGACATACACCTTTACATGTTTAGAAATGGGGCTCCTCTTTGATGAACGGAGGGGTCGGTCTTTGTGTGTAGGCTCTGCTGCACCGCAGTTTCGGCCCAAATATAGTCCGTGCTGTAACGGCTTCCAGGTCACTGTGGGCCGTATGCACCATTGCCGTTGCACTATACTCAGCAACATTTATACAGGATATGCAGAAAATTTCTGCCAATACAGGCTTGCACAGCAGGTTGTGCCTTAATTTATTTAACTATTCTGAAGCTGCAGTTAACTGAACAGTCATAGGCTTGGCCGCAGCCAAGTCTAAGCCCAATTGTGCTTTCTGTCTCAAATAATGCTGCGTATATGTGTACCCGCAGAGAACACCTCTTCCACAATTCCACTTCTGATGCGGGCATAATTGTTGCTACGCTGAAGTGGCGTTTGCTGTGCCTTGATTGTTTTCAATTTATAACTTGATTGAAGAGTTTTGTCTTCTGAGAAGTAATGCCACGTAGATACCCCAGAAGATACGCTTCATAGTCGCCGCTCTTTGAACCTCAGATCTTATACAGCTTGAATGACTTGAATTATTTCGTTCAGGGTTACAAATTATGCTAGAACAGGCCCACAATAATGTTACGCCTTCGTTTGAATGAATGTGATACTTGACCGTTCACGTCGAGGGAAGAACGTTGATTGACGGTGAATATGAAAATTTCTACCTTCCGGGATGTTACTTCGTACAGCTCGGTCAGAACTGTTCAGAACCACCAACGTTTCAGAACAATAAGCGTACACCGTTTTCAGAATGGAAGAGAGGAGATATAAGCAGCAGGTTCCCCCAAAATATTGACAACTCATCTACCAAGCTACATGATATCACCTCTATCTTCATAGATAAGGAATGTACCAATTTTATCTTAGTTGCACAGTTCTTTGTGTGTGCTCTCATGTTTACCCTAAATACGAACTGAAATATTTTAAAACCGAGTGAGAAAGAAATTAAGCAGGTGGCACAATAGCTTACTTGGAGATTCTGTCGTCTGGGATATGAAGTCTTGTAGTCTTGTAGATCATTACTAATGCCCTGAATGAATATGCTGTTCCGATTTAGAAGCTGGAGGAAGCTGATTCTTTCGAAATCTTGGTAGCGATCAATAAAACTATACGGCATAGCGAGACAGTAATCTCCAGTCAGCAATGTGAAAACTTCAAATATCGCCGGTAGATAATTCCGTTACCGATCGTACTACCGCTATCATACTGTTCGAACAGATCCATAGATGGCAGAACACTACATGTGGAATTACTAATCTGTGCTTATGGCAAATGTAGTTGTGTTGGTGCTGCCACCTGAGGATATAATCTGAAATGCTCTAGTAGGGAAGCAAAAGTCTCGTCACCAGCGGACGTCGAAGGTGGGCTTGTGTAGCAGATGCAGGACGTGTGCGTGTGAGAGTACAAGATTGTTCCCCCCTCCCCCCGAATATCAAAACTACACGCAGAAACAAGCTCTAATGGGGGATTTCAAGTTTAGTGTCAATTCTAGCGTTGGATCCGTTTCTTCAGTGGAATTTGCAGCAAGTTCAACTACTAGCTCATCGTTGTTTTTTACCACACCTACGTCTGTGCCGGATACCATTTCATCACATCAACATTCAGCAATGCAAGATGAACTTCTGATCGAGAAATCAGCTGTAAAATCACAACAGCAGCTGTCTCCAAATTCCGACGTAAATGGAGAGCAAACAGTGAAAGCCAAAGAAGATGACAGTTCATCAGCAAATATTGGAAGTGGAATACAGACTGAAAAACCAAATGAACAGGGGCAGATTGGTCCTGCAGTGACAAGTCCCCTCCAGTTAGGAACTGGATTTAATGTATCAGAGCCTAGTCTTAATGTGATTAATTCTAGTAACACTTCCACAGCTAGCCTGTGGTCGTCAGGGCCAATGGAAGAAGGTCTGTTGCACAGTTTAAATGTACCTGCTGTAAATGGAACTCTAGCTTTTCAAAATTTTCCTCCAACTAACCCAAATCCTTTATATAATACTAATTTAGGCCCCCAAATTGCTGGATTACCCCAGTCCCAAGGGCAACCGCCTCAACGACGTGCAATTACGGCTACCCACAATTTTCCACACAATCTATCTCGTCACATTCAGCAGCAAAATCCACAGAATATGTTTATGCCCAACAAGGGCTACACATCATGGTCTAATACACAGCAGAACACATGGTCACCAGGTCCACAGAATCAAGCCAACATACAAGGTTTATCGCCATGGAATAGAGGAAGGTCTGTGCCAAACCTGAATCCGCTTCAAACGATGGGAAACATGGGGAATCTAGGTAATCGTAAACCTAGCCCAACATTCAGTCATCAACACTCAGCAATGGTTATTTCACCAATCAAGTTCCGCCGTAGTACCTCGTATCCAGGAAAAGGGCTGTTCCCTCAGCCACCAACATTTGAAATCACCAACATGGATGAAAATCGAGATGTGTTGCTCCCGTACCCGGTATGTTTGCTACATCATAGCTGTGTTATAGAAAAGCCGCTTAGTAGAATTATGATGCAGTCTATATATTGGCAGTGTTTTGGCAGGGGTGAAAACAGTTGTAAGTTGAATATATTTTTAGAGAATGGTTTTGACACCAGCAGTGAAGCAAAAAAGAAAAGAAAAGCCATTTCTTTTTGCAGTGCAGTTTAATCCTTGTGCCAAAACACTTTTAATATGTGGTGTGTTTTTTATGGCTTGCTTTTGCTGCTTTTTACATTGCCCAGTTAGTTCAGTAACATGAATGTGTTGATAATTTTGAAAGTTGCAAATGGTGTGTTTTTTAAAATGGGATGGCACCTAGAAAATAGAAACTGTTGTTGCACATGTGGTGCTGTGGTTGGCATGTGGTGGAATTCTTGTGTTGTTTAATGTTTCGTGTGTTGTGAAGTGGTTAATTATGCTAGTGTTGATTTGATCTAGACAGTTCTAGCAGACTGTTGTCAGTGCGTTTTCATATGTCAAGCCCACTTAGAACACATAACCTTACTGGCTGGCAGGTATACCTATTGATCCACTATGAACTGGCACACCACCATTCAGTATGGCTTCTTGCCTTCCTTGTATCTTGGAGGTTATTTTGTGTTCTGTGAAACACAAATTGAAGGCTTAAAGAGCTTATTTTGTATTATGAATTTGGTATCCAAATTCTATTACACTATATGTTATATGTCATTTGGTTTACTGAACTCTTTTAATCCAGGGAAGAGTTCATTAATTTTATAAGATATATATATATATATATATGAATCACTCATTTTTGTATTTATATGTACAAATGAGGATGAATCATGTGGAATGTGTAAGGAAACTGCGAATTCACTGTGAACTGCAGCACACTTTAACCTACCATCACCTAGCCATTTTGTTTCCATATTATGATCACCAAGTAGCTGTTGTCAGTAGATAACTATATATGTATTATTCATCGAATTAGAAGTACCATTCCAAAATAATTTTAAATATAGTTTTCGTCATACTAAATTTTCAGAAAATTCTGTTGCATTTTGTTTTTCACTTTTGCTACCTATACTGAATATGCAGAATACTCACTGTCTTCTGGGATGTAATGCCATGTAGTCCATAATAAGTCCACTAGTGTTTTGGAGGAATGTGCTGTGTCCATCTTTAGGGCCAAAAATAGTAGTATCCTTCTGTGGAACATCATTGGATTTCTGCTAGAATACACAGTGTTACATCATAGTACCTTTACAGAAATCCACTTTCAGTTTAGTAATGGCAATTGAAATAGTGTACTAGGCTGCTGTTAAGGTAAAGTTATCCCTGTGCTTAATTAATTAAGTACTATGCCATGAAGATGTTTGGGGAGTGGATGTATAGAACACATTTTCTTGACCTTGGCACCAGCCAGAGGTGAGTGGTCAGCTTCATGCCCCAGCTGCTTTTAACCCCAAGGAAAGAGCCTTGGTACCCATTGGATGGGAGGTTAGATGGACCCCAGGGCTAGTCTGGATGACTTGGAGGAGAGACAATTCTTGACCCTACCGGTGCTTGAATTCTGATCCCTCGGTCGTCCAGTCTATAGCCAGTTGCTATACTGACTACGCTATCCCGACTCAAAGACTGCTGTTAAGAACTTATAAATTCAGTTTTTTTTGTTAGAGATTTGTTCAAATGTATATTGAGTGGACTACATCTTCCCTTAATGTTGCCATCAGAATGTTGTTGATCTAAAAGTTGATGTAGAATGATGTAGTAATGATTTGCGTTTACTGAATTGAAAACTTCATAGCTTAACTTCATCTGATCTGATGATAGATTGCTTCATAGTTTAACGTTCTAGTGCATCTTCTGATTTAAGAACAGAAGAAAATGGTGCCGATATAAGATGTTGTCATTCTTGTTGATGCTGTGGCCTGCTGTAGAATAATGATGCAGAATGAAAATTTACTTTGGTGCAGATACAGGAAAGAGGATAAGAGTTGGTCCCGCATCCAGGGAAAGTTGCAGCAACAGAAACTGTTGAAGTATTGTGAACAGAGTTTTGTATCATTTCTTGCAACAGTGAACCAATTAAGAGAAGAGTTGTGCATACTTCCAATAGGAAAGCCCATCAGCATACACTGAAACAAATTTTACTGAGAAAAATTTGGCCCTCTAATCAGTGAAAGAATAGCGGGTAGATTCAATAAATAGTGTATCTTACCATCCTGTTGCAGTTGGTATTAGAATTTATTTTCACTTGTGTACCATCCACCATGCAACAGAGCAAGATTTAAAATTAAATCCTTTTTAAAATTTGTCACTGCATTACATTTTTTGGACTACTCGGCCATCATCAGGTGTGTTGAAATTCAGGGGAACTGCTGTGCCTTTCATGCTACCGTGATCCATGTTTTTGCATTTATAATGGAGTGAATAGCTGTCATTCTTCATGTGTGAATGTGTATGATTTCCTTTCTGCACAAATATCAACAGTATATGGCAACTGGCACTGCACAGCGTCAGTAAGAACCCTGTATTTTTTGTGATCAACCACACTGATTTTCTAGAACTGACAGTTTTGACACGTGGTTGGATGGCATATTTGACAGGAGAGTTGTGGTGTCTCGGGTGTTCAGTGTAAATATCCTGTATGCATGTATCTGTAGAAGAATCTCAATTTCTCTGGTGTGTTTGACAAGTTCTGGTTTCTCAGATGTACTTCAGGTAGTAGATGTTGTACCGGTAGTTCCCTTAGGCGAGTTTAACATGCCAGTACGACCTTCAGTCTCTGTCATGTTCAGGAAATAAGGAAATGTATTTATGTATGTTGTTTATGACTTATTGAATGACACTGTTGGTATCTAAACACTGAAATGTTGAATGGTAGCATGGTAAGTGAGTAATGAATTGAAAATATTTGGAAGGAAGTGGCCATGGCTGAATTAGAGGTACCGTCGTAGCATTTGCATGGAGGGACTGAAGAAATCGTGGAGAACCCAAATCAAGATAGACAACCTTGTTGGTATTCACACCAAGCACCTCCCAGATAACAGTCAGAAGTGTTATCACGTGAACCGACTTGCTCAGTAAGACAGTGAAGAAAGTGCAGTATATCATCTCATAAAATCCATTGGTCTGGTGCTCTCTGTTTTTCCATATATGATCTGGTTTCTAGTGGCTTTATAGTGCAGAATGAGCTATGTCCTCATACATGCATACATACATACATACATACATACATACATCAGTGACAATGAATATTCATAAGTGTGCAACTGGCACTGAATATAAAACTCGTCAAACAACAGTCACAAGACAATCACAGATAAAATTGCAAAGACATCAATTCGACCATAGTTAAAATCTAAACTGAATACCTCAATTAAATAGATATAATGTTACATATACAATTATACCAACAGGATAATTAGCAGTACATAATAATTCTCCTTCCTACTCATATATACATATGCATGCAATGAAGAACTATAGTTGTCACATCAACTCAGTTGTCTGGATGCTTGGTAACCATTTAAAGCATAAAACAACCATCACATAGGTCTGTGGCATCAAGTAAGATAACACTAGGTAGTGGGAATGTGTGTTCGTACGATTGTCAGTGCAGACACTAATGTTGTCACCAATCATTCATAGTTACTTCTGGTTTCTGTGCGGTACAGTGAACTGATACAACATTGTAAAATTAAATATGCAAATTAATTCTCAGTATTAGTTGACTTTTATGTATATGGTTATTAGATGCCAGTAGGTCCAATATTTTGGTTAAGATCATTCAGTTAACATGGTTTTAAATAACAAAATCAACTTTTTAGATCTGTTCATTGAAAAAACACATAATAATTTGGTATTTATAGGAAACCTACAGGTACTGACTTAGTTATTCACAATGACTCATGCCATCCTTATGAACATAAAAGAGCCGCAATAAATTTCCTTGTCGATCGCATGAATAAATATCCACTTTCACACAGCAACAAAAACAATGAAGAAACCAATATTAGAACAATACTTAATAATAATAATAATTACCCACAAAACACCATACAGCATATATCAAAACCCTCTGTAAAGAATAATATACACAAGAAAATTTGGACCACCGTTACCTTTTTCGGACCCGAAACTAGAACAATTAGTAAATTATTTAAGAATCCTGAAGTTGGTATCTCATTTATAACCAGGAACAGTATCAAACACTTAATGAGAATATATGAAAATACGAATGATAAGTTTAACTTAAGTGGAGTTTACAAATTACAGTGTGCAAAATGTCCACAGAAATATATAGGACAAACTGGGCATATTTCAAAATTAGATTTAAGGAACACATAAGAGATATAAAGAATGGTGGACAAAATTCCAAATTCGCCAGCACATAGTAGATACTATACACAAATATTGAACAATAGATCAAACTGTGGACATTTTGTACATCGGGAAGAGAGGACGAATGTTAGATACTCATGAAAGACTTCATATATATGAAATCAGCAAGGAAAACATCCAGTTGAACGACATTTTCACCGAAACATTTAATCCAATATTCGACACAATAATTGCAACCTACCAAATATAAACACTACCTTACCCCCATCCCACATCCACCACACCCCCACCCCCTCACCCACACAGCATTGCATAAAGACATATGTCCCAAATCAGTTGTATTCTATCTCTCCATTAAATCGGACATTTACACAACAGAGTCCCCTGTCAAATAGTAAGTAAACTACATAACCATAATAATTCAATCTATACCATATACAGTCACAAAGTAATTCAATTGTAGTTACCAATGGTATATTATTCCAGGTATGAAATATTAAATAATAACATACAACATAACAATGGGCTTCTGAACACCACATCGGCCATTGTGTATATAATATGTCCGTATAATCATTACGATTACAACTGTCAACTTCCAGATGCCATCACGTATACAACTTTTAACTATACTTTTGACTATGTAACTGGTTATTTAAGACTTCAACTTTTATTGTAATTTATATTTTATATTCACTCATATCATTTTATACCACTGTATACACTTGGAAGTTCAACACAGTATCCTATATTTGACATGCAATTCAGTAACGAAAAGTTTGATGTATTTGCCTGATGATGGCCTTTTGAAGACCGAAACATGTAGCAAAAGTATCTCTTAGAGCTAGGCCATGCCATAGGTCAAGCGGTTAGTTGCTGGCTTCCCACGGCAGCAGTCAAGGTTCAATCCCGGGTCTGGTCAAGTGGGATTTGTGGTGGACAAAGTGGCGCTAGGGCAGGTTTTCTCCGAGTACTTCGGTTTCCCCTGCCAATCTTCATTCCACCAATTACTCCACAATCACCCTCACATATCATCTGGGGCTGGTACAATAGGCCAGAAGTGGCCACAGTACAAGGGACTTAGTGCCATCCCACTAGCAATAAAAAAAATCTCTTAGAACTACTTACACGTATTATTGATTGTTGTGTTATGATGGTTTTCAGTAAGAAATAATTGTGTAAGATTTTGAGCAGTTCTGTCTCATTTCTCTTTAACAGTAGTACCTGTCATATTTTGGATTATTAACAGGCATTTAATTACTTGATTTTTGTCATAGAGAGAAAACCTTGCATGCTTAATCCACTCTGAGTGTGAACCCCAAACCATCTGACTGAGCAGGTTGTAGGATATGCTTGGTTCAAATCTCGGCTGGACATTGGCTATCCTGACTGAGGTTTTGTGTGGTTTTCCTCATTTTCTTCCAGGCATATACCAGGGTATTATTTCAGGCTACAGTCATTTTGTTCCAAATGACTTTCAATTCATCCTTCATCAAACATCCTATCATTCAGTGATATATAATTTAGATACTGATGCAGTCATGTAATAAGCCACAAAAAATGAATATGGGTTTATATTACAGAATATATACAAATCAGTCGTTACTTTTTTATACCAAAATAATGATAGTGAATTGAGAGTTTGTTCATTATTTGTGTTGTAAATATTGGAGAATGTATTGTCTGAAATCAAGGGCAAAAAAAAAGCTGACTGTAGTGACACTTATAGAAATAGTGGTTCCTTTGCTAGTTTACTTGCAGGCGTGGAAACTCTCTGTTACAGGTAAAAGAGACAAAAACTATTTTGACATGTGTGGGGTGATGCCTTCTCTGCTGGAAATCCAAGTGATAATAACTGTATGAACCTGTTCACATTCAGAAGTGGATGTTTGTGGTGTTGTGGAACTGCCCCCGTTTTTCCACATATGCATAAATGCACAGAGGTCCCTCGTCTTAGTGTCTCACCAAGTTGCCGCTCTTTCCTTTCTTTTGCCATGGCCTTCTATGATATATATGTTGTTATATGGCAGAAAAACTTCTGACCATGATTGAAACTTAGTGCAGCTAAGAGTTTTGTTTTATTTGGGTGAAAATTTGCTGGTCATACATCAGTGCCTAGGAGTATATTTCATATGTGGATGGGTTAAGTCAGCTGATCAGAGCCAGTGACCTGTGGTATGTGGTGTATCCACATTTACATTTCATTGCAGCAACTCGCAAATCAGTATCATAGCCATACTTCGTGCAGTTTTTTATTACTTTTGTCTCTGCCTGGACCGAGGTCTACATAAACGGGTAAACCTGGAGTGTAGGAACTGTCAGATATTGTGGGGATAACTTAAGGACGTAAATAAAACTACTGAGGTTTAGAGATGTATATTTATAACTGTGAAGGCTCTTAGATGAGAAAGACTGAAATTTAAATTAAGGTTTGTATCATTTCTGTAATCTGTTGTTTATTTTCAAAAAAGAAAATGGAGATGTCTGTTGTTGTAGGTGTTAATGAAGATTAATGTTTTTGTTTCACCATTTATTTACTTACATTCATAGATGCAGTTTGAAAAAAGAACTAATTCACCTAATAGTTTTGTTATATCTCCATGTCTTGACTGATTTTGATCCAACTTGGTTCGGTGGACCTCATCTCCATTTAACTGACCCAGTTTGTTTTAGTATGGGCCCACCATACTTCAGGTTCTGAATGAACGTTTATGTGGAGTTGACAAGTCCTTTGATAGGCTCTGACATGTAGATGATGTACAAGAATTGCCACGTGTGAGTTTAATGTGCTTCGTGTAAGGATTTGCATTACTTAAATAGTATTTGGACATATCTTGTTAAGCATTCATCAGAGACAAAAGGGTCTTAAACAATAGTTGCAAGGATCCATAATATACATCTTTTATATCGTATGCAGCTAACTCCATGAAGTAGAGCCCTTCTTGAAAGCTGATAGTTCTTGTCTGATTTTTACAGAACCTGAAGGTTCATTATTGTTCATACGGCATTGCTTTGTGTTGTGTACAATCAATAGAAATATGTGACTTTTCAGTCATGCAGCTTGTATTCCCTCAGCAGTTTCTACTAGGTTGATGACATGTTTCAGCACGTAGGTGCCACCTTCATGCCAGCTTCAAATACTTGATCATGAATGACGTTTTATGTCATACATTCATGGATCTACCAGGTTGTCAAGTGCTTATTAAGCATTGACTATATTTTTTACAAGAAATGTGAAGTGATTCAAGGAGGATGAGGTGGGCAGGGAATGTAAGACAAATGGGGATAAGAGAAATGCATATAGGATTCTGGTGGGATAGCCAGATATAAAGAGACCAATAGGTATACCTAGACATAGGTGGGAGGACAATGTTAGGATGTATCTTAGAGACAGGATGGGGTGGTATGGGGACCAGAGGAGGGCTGTTGTGTACATTGTAATCAACCTTCAGGTTCCAGAAAATATAAAATTTACAACCGGCACCTTCTCAGGAAGGGCTTGGCTCCATGTAGTTAGTTAATATGAATTTATTAAAATTTAGTGAAATTGGTATAAGGTAATGATATTTATTAAATTTAATGATTAGTTAGTGTTGTATGTAAGAATAATTTGAATGCTTAATGAGCATCTGACAGACCAGTGGAACCATTTGGCAGTGTTGTGTACATGCTGGATGTATACCTACCTATCTACCTACCTACCAGCCTACCTACCAACCAACCAACCAACCAACCAACCAACCACTCAGCGCTACAGTCCTGGGTGAGCCTTGGCTTTCTCTACAACCAGTCTCCACTGCTTTCTGTTCCATGTCTTCTCTGTCCATCCTTTCACCTTCATCTTCAGGTTATTCTCAATATTGTCTAGCCATCTCATCCTGGGTCTTCCTTTTCTTCTTTTGGAATATAGTCTTTGGCATTGCATTGTCTTCCATTCTTTTGACATGTCCCAACCATCTTATTCTCTGTGACTTGATAAATCTTACTATATCTTCTTTTTTCAGTAATGTGTTTATCTCTTCATTTTATCTTTATGTTCCTTCATAATGTACGAGGTTGTAGTGTTTGAGGGTGGCATGAAAGTGGCAGCACATTCACCTAGCAGAAACTGGTGTTGCCTTACTGAAAACTGTTGGATTTCTGTTGTCCATTGGTGTGTGTATGAAAGCCTGACACTGGATTCTGTCATAAGCCAGATGAATCCAGTCTTGACTCCTGCATCCTCCATCACCTATGCCTAGATCTTGAAGTCTTCTGACAAAAAATGTGTTAGGCAGTTCTCATCTCTCCAAGGCTTGCTACATGCTTTGCCCATCTCACGTGTTTGGTTTCATGACTCTAATAATATTTGGTGAAAGATTGTGTATTGTGAGGCTTTGTTTGATATATTTTTACAACACTTGCTGATTTGGAAGAAGTGTGAAGTATAACAAAACTGTCTGCATGTGTGTGGCCAGCCTGCTGTCTCGCAGCTGTAATAGACTGTATCCATAATCTGAGATAAATTTGCCTGTGCTTAATGATAAGGAAAGTGGAATAAAGTATTACTTCACCAGCTTCCATGCATGCAGTTCATATTTGAAACGGTACTAAACTTTGCATGATTTTTATATCAGATTGTATAGGCCAGAAAACGCATATACCAATCATAGGAAACAACATCAAGTGTCAGTAACGTGCTTGGGCCAGTTTTCTGTTACATCGCTCTTTCATACTTTGTATCTAGCACGTATGTTCAGACTTCCACAGCTCCCCATGTGTGTTTAATCATTTAAAGCACAGTGGTTGCTTTGTGTACCATCCGCTTTAGCAACAAAGGGACTCATTTTACCGCATTTACGGGTAGTGGCGCCATTCAGCTGCTCGCACCGGTTCACCAGAACGTGGTGGTAAGTTTTGGTAACCGTATAATCGATTGTTATGAACATTTTTAAAAACCAAAAGGTAAAACGAAATCCAGACAAGATGTAGAAGTATTAAATGCGTAAAGGATTGGGACACGTTTCCCGTGTCCAGAGACATGTTTGCTGGTACTCACTCTGACGTTCCGTCCTAGGTTCAAGTCTTGAGCCATTCTTGCCAAACAGAGTTCAGGAGGGCTTATTCCCAGTTCCTTTCCGAAGATGGGCTAGGAAGCGAGGCAACTAGCGGGGAATAATAAAACCAGTCATAACCGCAGCAGCTAAAGAAGAAAAAGGAACTGGAAACCAAAATGACTAGGATGTACGGGCTTGAAAACAGACACTCGCGGATGATAGGTAGCAAATTCCACGAAAGAGTACTCTTGAACCAGCGCAAGGAAAACAAAACAATAAGATGTAAATACTAAGCACGAACAGTTAACACAGATCAACGTGCATATGCAGCACGGTTTCACAGAATTACTTCCGGCTTACAAGAATAAGCCATTGCTCTAGAGAATGGAGCTAACAAAGAAAACAAACCAACCTAAACTACTACCCCTACACAACAGGGTGCAGCACAGCAGAATTAATCCAATCCATAAACAGATTTCTTAAAGCTCTCTGATCGGTCACAAAACACGTAACCTGACGGTACCAAGAAATATACTTAATCAAAAACTTTTTGCATACATGCGTTAGGCCCCCCATACACACAGTTTGGCCTTCCGATCGACCTTACAGGCAAAACTGTGACAGTTTACCCCCTCCCTTTCCTCCCCATACACGCGCAGATAAATCGACAGGCTTCATGCCACAATCACGGTCTTCCAGCCTATAATGTTGAGTCACACACGTCACGTGCTACGGTCCTGCAGGCAGAACTGACGGACTGACGGGTTTCCCACAGGCCAACAGTCAAAACAATTGGCCGGCCGGCCGCACCACACACGTCAGTTTTGCCTTTCAGTCTTCAACTGTGCAGGCCAAACTGTGTGTGTGTATGGGGGCCCTTACACGCAAACAGGCAAAGGGCATATCCCTCCCGAACCGACGTGGCCCGTCCGGTCTCTGACAGAAGGAAGGAAGACCACAGGCTAGCGACGGAGCAGGAATCTGAGGATATTGCGAGACAGGGAGCGGAGAAGACGGCTGATTGGCCAGAAAGGATGAGGTGATATGTAATGTATTGGAGGCGGAGGAAGGGCATTCATAGCTTGTGCTGGCGAGGACCAGCAGCAATTTAATCGATTAACCATTCACCTCAATCTAGTGCCGAGGTCAACAGTGGCGGAGCTATACCTCCTCGCCCGTACTTCTTCATACCGTGGTGCTTGATTAAGCACAGGGATAACTTTACCTTTATCTAAGCAGAGGATCTGCGAATTAGCTGTTTAATATACGCTGAAATGGAGCACCCTTCGGTTCGAATGTTAGCCCGGTCACCGGCCATTCTGACGGAGGCTTTTCGTGGTTTTCCTTTCCTTGGACCATGACCACTTCCTTCCAAATCCTTCCTGATTCATCAATCCTCTCGTCCGATGCTGATACATATAGTTGACCTACCAACAGCGCCGTAGAATAAACCACGAAGCTGAACTTCCCCTGCAGGACAAGGGTATGCCGCTTGCACTGTTACAGGCCTGGGCACGGCGAAGACCAAAGTGCAAGAATGTATATATATACATACAGTTGTATGTATATATGTATATACAGTTGTATATGTATATATATACATACAGTTTGTCCAGGTTCTGTTAGGACTGTGTTCATTAAATATACAAGACGTGAATTATTCTCAAAATGTCACTCTTTTTATTCAAAATATTCTTCTGAATCAGTACATAGCTGGAATCGATTGAAAAGTTTTCAAAAACAGTCACCGTACTCCTTTTGTGAAATCGCATTTAAAACTGCGATACATTCTCTTTGGATGTCCAGGATGGTGTCGTGTGACGGTCTCCTTTCATGGCCAACTTAACTTTTGGGAACAACCAGAAATCTGCTGGAGCCAAATCTGGGAAATACGAAGGATGATCAAGGACTGTGATCCCTTTTCTGGCCAAAAAATCTCGCACGATCTTCGATTTGTGGGGTGGGGCATTGTCGTGGAGGAGCGACCAGGAACCTTGCTCTCGATATTCAGGTCGAATTCGAAGAATTCTCGCCCACAAACGATTGAGGACTCCGAGATAATAATCAGAATTCACTGTTTGACTTCTGGCAGAAATTCCTTGTGAATGATTCCTTTGGAATCGAACAAAACGGTTAGGAGTGTCTTTACTCGACTCTTTTTTTGCATGCGTACTTTCTTTGGTTTCGGCTGGCTTCTTTGGGCTCAACCACGCTGCACTCTGCCACTTTGTGAGAGGCTCATATGGGAAACACCATGTCTCGTCACCAATAACAATCGATTTTGTAAATTTGTATCACTTTGGGCCTACCGTAACATGTCTTTGCAGTGTTCCACTCTGGCATGCTTTTCACCGCCTGACAGCGCGTGAGGTACAAAGCGTGCACAGACCTTCCGTTTGCCCAAATCCTAGGTCAAAATTTGATGAACAGTACTTTTTGGTATTCCCAAAAGCTCCTCGATGAGTCTTGCAGAAACACATCTGTCTGATGCAAGGATTTCGGTCACTTTTTTCATATTTTCTTCAGTGCGACTTGTTCTCGGCTTTGATGCACGTGAAGCGTCTTCAATGTCCTCCCTGCCATCATGAAATACAGCATACCATCGAAAAATGTTCGAGCGACTCAAACAATCACTACTGTACACACTTTTCATCATTTCGTACGCTTCTCCGGCTGTTTAGCTTAACTTCGAATAAAATTTGATGTTGGTTCTGTATTGAACCGTGATTTTCCGACGAGCGTCAGAACAGTACTGTTGCATTCAAGGTCAGAACACATGATGCAGCGATGCTTGCGCTTTGAAATTATAGACAGCCACAGCTGAATCTCCAAGAATCTTAACGACACAACTCGCCAACAGGGCAAAGTCCTAACGGATTCTGGACACACCGTGTATTTCTGACATCCTGCGAAACTGCTTAACGCCGAACGCCAGGAGACCGTGATATTTACATTATCCGCCCTTAGAACCCATGAACAATCTGTCCTCCTACTGCCAGTGTTTTGCTTGCAGGAAATACGACTCTGAAATAAACAGCCAGTTAGTCAACCAACAAACCAACCCCTGATTGTTGAGTTCCACCCAGTCGGAAATTAAACCTTCCAATGGGAAAAATAATGAAAAGGACATTTTGTTGAGAGTGTTGTTGGAAAATGAAAATGAATTTTTTTTTGTAGTGGGGTCGTTGATTATCCGTCTAAAAACAAGAAACTTTTCTTTCGTCTTTTGCTAAGTGATCAAACAGCCGGCAGTGCAACATTTACATTTCGACTGTGCATTAATTGCCTTCGTTTCAGCTTGTCACTGAACTGGAATTCAATGTTGTTGCTATGAGTGGCGGGAAGGATGTTGCGAGCTAAACTAACAATTTAGCGACAGTGTAACTAGCTCTTCCAGTGGGAGGCTTAAAGGGCTTAGAGGTATGAGGTAAACAGTTATGTGTTATCTCCGAGTGAATCAGAGAAGTACAAAAACTGTTAATTGAGCACAGAAAATAGCTGGTTAACACGGTAGGAAAAGGAGACTCCTAAGTAGCCGATTCATGGCTACCAATTGGTTACAGTGACAGTGTTGGTTGCAAGGCATGTGTTGAACTATCACCCTTCGGCGTGAATGTGGAAAAGTGTATTCACCTGCCATCCTGGTGGAGAAGTGCTCAAGTTGTGCCGTGGATTAGCAGAAGAAGGAAGGATCTGTAAGAAAATTATTGCACGTGCATTATCGGTATAGCATGTTAGAGCTGTGTACATACGAGTATTCGAAGCAAATACGTAGGTCATACCGAAAGTCACGAGCAACTTTTTTTTTGCATGCGACCTGGGAACAGCAGACGAAAGAGAGTACGGTGGTAGGTGGAACCGGCTGTTGTGTTAACCTTGAGTGTCTTGTGACGTCAGTAGCTTGCATCACGTGACCAGGATCACACCTAACACAATGGCCGACGATATGTCGTTTCTCCAGCGTGCTGTCATCGAATTTCTTGTGAAAGAGGAAATCCCTGCTGCAGAAATTCACCAGAGACTTCAGCGTGCTTATGGAAGTGTGTACATGGGTGCGAGCAGTGTTCGAAGATGGGTGAAACATTTTAAAGATGGGAACACCAGCATCGAAGATGAGCCTCAGTGCGGTCGTCCTCGAACAGCTTCAACTGAACGCAACAAGGAAAGAATGGATGAGATCATTCAAGATGACAGGCGTTTGACTGTGGACACAATAGCCCGAAAAATTGGAATAGGACACAGTGCAGTACAGGAGATTATTGAAAGGCTGGGCTATATGAAAGTTTATGCTCGTTGGGGCCCGCGGTTATTGACCGAAGACCACAAAGCTCAGCGAAAACCATCACCTCAGAACTGCTGCAGAGATATCGACAAGAAGGCGATTAATTTTTTGCTCTGTATTGTGACAGGTGACGAAAGCTGGTTTCACCATTTCGAGCCTGAAACGAAACGGTAGAGTATGGAATGGCACCATTTGCATTCTCCATCAAAGAAGAAGGCAAAGACATTGCCATCAGCTGCGAACGTGATGGGCACAGTCGTCTGGGATGCAGAGTGGTTTATTCTGGCCGAATTCCTGGAACCTGGGCAAACCATCAGTGCTGCTCGTTATGTCCAGACGCTGCACAAGCTCCGTCGTGCATTGCGCGATAAACGTCTGGGACGAAACTTCATCATCCTGCATGACAACACTCGACCCCACGCCGCTCGCCTCACATTGGAAGCAATTGCAAAGATGGGGTGGGAAATTCTTCCACACCCCTCCTATAGCCCTGATCTGGCACCCTCTGACTACAATCTTTTCGGATTTGTGAAGTATCAGCTGCGTGGACAACGTTTTGAGACAAGGGAGGCAATTCAGAAAGCAGTGCGTCAGTGTGTTCGGATGGCTGGAACGGAATTTTACAGAAGGGAAATTTTCAAACTCCGAGAACGCTGGGAGAAACGTTTACAAAAAAGTGGCGATTATGTGAAAGAATAAAGAAAGGTCTGTAGACTGAGGTGGTGTATTTGGTTTGTTAATAATAAAGCATGTTACTTTACAAAAAATTGTTGCTCATGACTTTCAGTACGTCCATCGTAAAAAAAAAACTCAGTTTCTGCAGTTAATATGGCTAATGGAAACATTTCACCCATCAGTTCATGTTTTAATACTGTGTAGAGATTAGGAAAGCACAACCGACCATTGATGGATGTTGAAACAATTGCGGCTGAAAATGACCTTGAAATTTGTTTATTTTCGAGACACACTGCTATGGTCAGTAGAAAACCGTGCCCAGCATATACTGGCGGAGGAACCAAAGCTCTGTTAAATGGTTACCCAGAATTTCGCTCTCATTTTTATGGATTGAAGGAAAAATAAATGCGTCTCATAGAGGACCTGGCTGTGATGACAGATACATTACAAGAACTGTCCGTTCTGTCATTGGGTTTACAAAATCAGGATGGTAACACCCGTAAAGGCAGGTCGCTTGGAAGAAGGCGCGCAAGATCCCTTCACCCAACGGAAGACGACAACGGGAAGATTGAGAATCAAGTTCCTACTATTAAGCATTCAGAAAATGACAGAGATATCCGTTTCGTGTCTAACAAGGAACACATCAGCTTACAAAAACCCAAGTTGATTCCAAGTGCTATTGGTAATGTGAACAACTAACTATGCATCGGCGACACCGAATTATATGTATATTTATTGTTCCTGTTAAACTTGCCTGAGAGTCTAAGATGGCCAGCTGGCTTCCCCATTGGCTGAGGGAAGGAGAACTGAAATTTGAAATTCGTGTAAACGATTTTCGTGATTTACTGGGCGAAGGCGACGAACAGAACGTGCAGTTTTCCCACGCCATTAAGGAAGCCAGGTGAGCCATGAAAGTTGTTGCGATTAGATTTCCAGGTGCTGAAAGGGATATGGGCTTAATGAGGCCCCTGGAAAGAAAGTGCTGTTAATTGAGAACACTTCCCATCTGATGATGGAAAACGTTCAGCGGAACTGGAACTGGATGCATCGGCATTCGTCAGATTGTAGTTTGGGCAAGGACATAGCAAATCGGAATATCCACAACAGTATTGTGACTGTTGACGGGTTTTGGATTGGATGAATAGGATTTATTGACACCTTACGCTCATTACTCTTAACTACAGTTAATTGTAGCGCTAACGCTAGTCCACAATTTGCAGTTCTCTGTTACGCTGCTCTTATCCTCAGTTTATCGCAGTCTCCACGAAGCGTTTCCTGGCAACGGATTCATAATTGTCTCACTGTAACCGCAGCACACTATGAAGTCTTATTTGCATAGCCTAGTTTCGTTCTTGCAACTATTTTCAATCACCTTCGATTGCCGACTCTCTCAGTCTGCTACAACAGTAAACTCCGGAACTCCACTCAATTCTAATTCTAGTCAGAGTCAGAATCAGGGTTGCTTTACGACTGGCGGTTTACCGCCAATCATTTCGTCTTGGCGCCAAGCCCCTTGAGACCCTCGACTATTTTTTTTCAACTGATCAGTTGCGGTTATAGTCCTGATATAATGGGGTGGGTCCGTCGTTTACAATCGCTGCTGCCCATCGCCAGTGCAGTCATTCTCGGGTCCGAGTCCCGCGGGACTCATGACCACATTTTACTGTCTCAGATTCGAGACTCCCCCAACCTGGAGGGCCAAGTCCCCGGATTTATATGCCCCAGAAACAGGGTGGCCCGGTTATTTCCCCAGGCACTGGCTTCCTTTTTCGTCGTCTCCTACTACTCGCAGGGCTACGGTGGAGGTATTCGAACCTGTCTCCACACGGGGATCCTCGTTATGTAGACTCAGGGCGGACTAGCTGAAACCACCGCTTGCTTTATTGTTGCGCTCGTTCGCTTCCGCGGGAATAAGTTGAAGCCGATGCCTAGTAATGAACTGTTCAGGCGTCGTGTCACAATATAAAGGAGTTCTGTCTGCTGGGATATGAAGATGGAGGCGATGTTGATGTAGAATTCTTCATAGACATTCCTGTGAGAATCTTAACTCCAACACTGTATAGCAGAAGTTCTTATAAGCCATAAAATTCAAATCTCCACTTTCTTAAGCTATGTACTGTCGTTTGGGATCCAGTCGTGTAGTTCGGTAAGTAGGTAAAAGCAGAACGGTTCTCACGGTCTCTTCGCTTGCAGATTTCTTATATTTTTCTTCTACCCTGAAGACGGAGGCTATACGTTCCTCCGAAACGTCGGTTAACACCACATATACACTATGCCAAATCCCAGAAGACTGCTTTGTTCATAGTCACCGCCGTGAAAGCCTCAAATCTTACATCACGTTGCAGAGTTTGTCTGGTGCGCTGAACATTTAACGAAATACAAAGAACATTAATTATCTTATCATCGGCAAGACAGCCCCTTTTCAGCCATAGCCTTCCTTAGAAAATTCTGTCAGATTTGATTAGGTTTTCACTTCTTTGGATTTCGCAACAGTAATTTTCTTTACAGAGCAGGGTCGTCAGCCCTGCATCCAACCCCCAACCTGAGGAACCAGGTTTCTATATTTATGTCCCCCAGGCACCGGGTTCTCTTTTCGTCGCCTCCTGCGGCTCGTAGGGCTACCGTGGAGGTATTGTAACCAGCCTTCACGCCAGGACTAATTGTATGCAGAATGAATTTGGGAAATACGTATACAGATTTGGACGTTTGTTCTGTGTAGATAGTATGTCTTGTCGAGTGTCAGTAATGTACGAATTGCAGTGAACGTGATTCAGGAACATCACACCATACCATAACACAGGCATCCGGAACTGCCAGTGAGCTTCAGGTCTTTGTGTTGTCTTACTGTAGTAACTATCAGATCACAAGAGTCTGCAGTCTGACATGTCACCGAATTTTAGCCCATGTCGGCATAAACAGAGTACAACAGGTATATAGAACTGTAAATTGTACAGAAAAATAGGGGCTTAAAATGTGAATTTTCACGATAAATGAAGCTTACATGAATGTTACATACAGTCCTTATTCACGCGCATGGCAATTGCCAGTCTTTGTGTTGTCTTACTGTAGTAACTATCAGATCACAAGAGTCTGCAGTCTGACATGTCACCGAATTTTAGCCCATGTCGGCATAAACAGAGTACAACAGGTATATAGAACTGTAAATTGTACAGAAAAATAGGGGCTTAAAATGTGAATTTTCACGATAAATGAAGCTTACATGAATGTTACATACAGTCCTTATTCACGCGCATGGCAATTGCCAGTCTTTGTGTTGTCTTACTGTAGTAACTATCAGATCACAAGAGTCTGCAGTCTGACATGTCACCGAATTTTAGCCCATGTCGGCATAAACAGAGTACAACAGGTATATAGAACTGTAAATTGTACAGAAAAATAGGGGCTTAAAATGTGAATTTTCACGATAAATGAAGCTTACATGAATGTTACATACAGTCCTTATTCACGCGCATGGCAATTGCCAGTCTTTGTGTTGTCTTACTGTAGTAACTATCAGATCACAAGAGTCTGCAGTCTGACATGTCACCGAATTTTAGCCCATGTCGGCATAAACAGAGTACAACAGGTATATAGAACTGTAAATTGTACAGAAAAATAGGGGCTTAAAATGTGAATTTTCACGATAAATGAAGCTTACATGAATGTTACATACAGTCCTTATTCACGCGCATGGCAATTGCCAGTCTTTGTGTTGTCTTACTGTAGTAACTATCAGATCACAAGAGTCTGCAGTCTGACATGTCACCGAATTTTAGCCCATGTCGGCATAAACAGAGTACAACAGGTATATAGAACTGTAAATTGTACAGAAAAATAGGGGCTTAAAATGTGAATTTTCACGATAAATGAAGCTTACATGAATGTTACATACAGTCCTTATTCACGCGCATGGCAATTGCCAGTCAATGGCCATTCATGCTCATGAAGCGAAGTTGGCTATCAAATGCCGTGTCGTGTTATAAGACAAGCATTCCGAGGAGATGTGTTTTCAAGAGGCTCGAAAATGCATTCGTGTAAGATTCCTGTAGAATTTGGGGCGCGAGCATCAGTCATCTGAGGATGACATGGTCGGGACACGTAGAATGTGTGGCACAGTTGATACATGTATACAGGATTTATTCGGGAAAACTTGAATAGAAGAGACCACTTGGGAGTCCTAAAGGTGTAAGTTGTCCCTGTGCTTAACTAATTAACCACTATTCCATCAAGACGTATGGGGGAGTGGATGTATAGACCTACGTTTTCTTGACCACTGCACTAGTTGGAAGTGAGTGGTCAGCTTCACGCCCCGGTCGCTTTACCCCCGGGAAAAGAGCCCCCGGTACCCATTGGATAGGAGGCTGGGCGGGCTCCAGAGCCGCTCTGGATGACGTGGAGTAGTGACAATTCTTGACTCTACCGAAACCAGAATTCCGACCTCTCGGTAGTCCAGCCCGTAGCCAGTCGCTATACCGACTGCGCTATGCATATTATTAAAACTGTCTGAAAGAAATAGGGCTTGAGAATGTGAAGTGGGTTTAGCTGGCTCAAGGTATGGTCCAGGGACGAGCTCTTTTTATTAAGGTAATGAACCTTCAGGCTCCCTTCTAGGCGGGAATTTTCTTGGCCATCTGGGCGATCATTAGCTTCTTAAGACGGATTTTGTTCCTTGGAGATGGTTAGTTCACAGTGTGGGCATGGCCCTCCCTTCCGTTCGGTTTTGTTTCCTTGGGACGCTGCTTTCTATGCTGTATGAGATGTTGTCTGACACCGAGTGTGTTGCGTCCCCAGCAACATGGACATGCAGTTCGCTGTAACACTGATCGTAGAAACCACAGCAGTCACGTCACTCGGGGCAAGGATCCCCTGTCCTGTTGGACTGTGGCTCTGACGTTCATGTTATAAAAACAATCAACCGTTCCGAGAAATTTATGCGACTTGTTCCTGAGACCGCTTTGAAGATTTTGTATCCTATGTTCTACTGTATTTAACTTTGCAGCCGGTGCAGATATGACAGCAAAATGGTCATGATATTGTCGTTTAGGGTTCATTTGTAGTAGGAGAAACCATTGCAGTTGGGAGGTTTCGTATTGTTCTCAGTTTAAAATGCACATTTCCTTGAGCTTTATCCGAGTGCCATGGATAGGGTACCAGCCTTTTTCGCAAGACACATCCAGTGGTGGGGGTGCCACTTGCTAGTTGGTCCCACTATAGTGTGGTCTCGTATGCTTGGTTAGACCTGCCACTTACATCGCTCTCCGGATCATAGGTATTCGTGCCTCTTTCGGGAAACATAATACAGAGACAAAATTACGATTACTTAACATTACTTTTAAATCGGCTTTGTGCTATGGCGGGCAGCAAGAGAGACGCCCAAGAACTGGAAGAGGCGGTAATGAGGTTCCTGAGACAATTATTAGACCTCACACAATTGGATCGCCAGAGAAATCGTGAAATGAGTAACAGGTTAAAAGTGAACGACCTATCAGCAGACATAAAATTGTACCGAAAGAAGTGCTTATGTCATATGGGAAGGATGGACAGAAGTCTCTTTACCATAGCAGCTGTTCAGTATCAACCCGGAGGACAGCGGAATGCTGGAAAACCCAGGAAAAGAAGGAGAGATCAGGAACAACTTGGGCTTTAAAGGAAAAGTTGTTAAGACGTAACCCTTGTTTATGTTCGCGAAGAAGAATACACGTTGTCTCTTAATTAGAGTGACAAGCTAATTGTTGTGATGACGTCAGTGTTTCACTGGCAAGTGTGTACCGGCTTGTGTGCATTCGGTTGGCTAGTGTCTTCAGTGCCGCCGTTATCGCGTAGTGTATGATAGAATGGAGACTGTTATAACAACGTGGTTCAGTTCTGTGGTAGGGTAGGGCGAGAGATATTTAGTGTCCAGATGGGACCCACTGTGCCGGTATGCGACTTTCTTTTCTCTTTAAAAACTGGAATTAGTTTAGAGATTTGGACCGGATTCGCTTCCTCAATCACTTATTCATTCGGGCACCCATACACACATACATAAACACATATGAATGCAGCCTACGGAAAATTGAGTGTTAGTTAGTTTCTTGGGGTGGGGGGTTAGACTGAGTCCACTTGGTATGTCGGCCACTAATTTGCCTGTTGTACCAGCCCCGGATTATAGATGATGATTACGAATGTGGAGCCGTCGGTGGAATGAGAATTGACAGGGGAAACGGAAATACTGTGAGAAAACCTGCCCCAGTGCCACTAGTCCGCCACAAATCCCACATGACCTGACCTGGCCTCGCCCCCGGGCCGCCGCAGTGGGAAGCCGGCGACTAACCTCCTGAGCTATGGCACTGCCCCAGTGTAGTGTGTTACGAAAGTTAGGAGGTTACACTGTTACTGATGTGGCGGTGCCGGTAGGTTGCTTGGTTCCATACATTGTATACTGTTATTAGGATTATAATTAAGGCTATATTATCGCTTTGAGGAAACTCGCCCGTATTTTGAAGATGTCAGACGTGCCCAGAGTGATTCACACAGTGAGATGTCCGATATGGCCTAGCAGGAGGCAAGTTTGATTATGCAGGGCCGGCCAACATTTTCCAGTAGTACAGTTTATCTGTAAAGAAGTAGAAACTATTAATGTTGCCTACTGAATGTTTCAGTCAGTATGGTGACACGTTTTGCACTATTTATTGGCCAGTTTCTCCGATTGGTTTCTGTCAGTGCAATACCCGACTGCATTTGATTTGTTAGGTACCTCCTAAGAGATTCTCTCCTATTTAATATTATATTTATTCACTTAGCGGACATGTTCATGATTTCACTAGGCTGACTCCTGTGGCTCATCGCACTGAAACTCATTTCTCTGAGTCTGTAACCAGTCAAGTGCCTCGTCAGCGTAAAGACCGAGGATGAGCTATGCCTCACGAGGGCTATTTGAATACCTCAGGGGTGGTGCTAGGTGACGGAATGACGATTAGTAAGGGAAAACGGAAGAAGTGAGAGACAAACTGCTCCAGAGCGACAATATCGTGTCGTTTGCTCGCATTGCTCTTACTTCACGTTCTCGCCCACCTATCAGGTTGTCTAGACTTATGTTCGAGAGGCTCTCTGTTCCAGTCTCGGCCGGGGTACCGGTTCGTCTGACGTTTGCCGTTGTTTTCGTCAGCCACGTAGAGGCAAGTGTCTGGATGGTAACATCGATTACGCCACTGTTGCTTCCTTTCATATTGTTACGTGCGGGGGTTGTTACTACAGGGAATTTGGATTGGTGAACAGATTTATTGACCACTTACAAGTTGTAACTACAAATAACTAATACTGTCAATATTTCCAGACTTTACAGTTTACTAGACCACACAGTCTAGTATTCTCATTCGGTTACTAGATGTTTCCTGGTAACGGCTCCACCAGTGGCTATTCCTATGCCTCTGGCCGAAGTCCTGTCTTCACAGTCTCCGTACAGAACTAGCTACTGACTATTAACTGAGTAAGCTTTGGGTTTGAGTCTTATGTGTTTGTTGCGACCGACGTTTAGTCGGCCGGTCTGTCATGGAACAAAGCACCCATCTGGGGCTTACGACCAGATTTTTATTACTGTCAGTTGCGGGTTTGCAATATTGTATTTAAGCATCCTGTTGCATTAATGTCTTTTATATACAATATAGTTCCGTCAATAATGCAATGATTGGATGTCATACATAAATACTAAGAGGTCACTGGTGTGATATCGTTCTGAATGTTCATGCCCCAACGGAAGATAAAACTGATTATAAAGGACAGGTTCTACGAAGAACTAGAACTTGTATTTGATAAATTCCCGAAGTACCATGTGAAAACTTTGTCAGGAGATTTCAATGCCAAGTTAGGCAGGGAAGACATTTTCAAACCAACAATTGGGAATGAGAGTTTGCATGAAATTAGTAATGGTAATGGAGTTAGAGTAGTAAACTTTGCCACATCAAGAAATCTTACTGTCAAAAGTACAATGTTCCCACATCGTAACATCCATAAACTTACTTGGACATCTCCTGATATGAAGATACACAATCAAATAGACCATATTTTGATAGATAGACGGCACTCAAGTATACGTGATGTCCGATCATTCAGAGCAGCATATTGTGATACTGACCACTACCTGTCGGTTTCAAAGGTTGGGGAAAGACTGGCAGTGAGTAAACAAACAGCGCTCAGAGTTCATATGGAGAGGTTCAATCTCAAGAAATTAAAGGAGGTAGAAGGTAAAGAGCAGTGTCGTGTTAAAATCTAATAGGTTCGCGGCTTTGGAAGGCTTGGAAACTGAGGAGGATGTTTATAAAGCTTGGGAAACTGTTAGAAAGAATATAAAAATTTCTGGCAAGGAGAGTCTAGATTATTATGAACTGAACAAGCATAAGCCATGGTTCGATGAAGGATCCTCAAAATTATTAGACCAAAGAACATAAGCCAATTTGCAGTGATTGCAGGATCAAAGCGAAATAAATAGGGATAATCTGAACAATATAAGACGTGAAACCAGCAGGCATTTCAGTAAAAGAAAGAAGGAATCTGTGAAAGACAAAATTGATGAGCTTGCAACGAACAGTAAGAGCAAGAACATTAGAGACCTGTATAGAGGAATGCTTCATGTTTATTTCTTGCATGGCCTACTCTTGATCCCTGAAGATGGAGGCGACATGTTCGTCTAGAACGTCAGTCGACTTTCAACGGCGTCGTATGAAATGTTTATGAGTCAACAGTTAACAGATATGGCGACGGTGTGACACGTTAAAGTTACGTCAGAGTTAACGTGGATAAACTGCGTTCTTAAGTAACCGGTTCTTCTTCTTATTCTGCTGCTGCTACTACTACTACTACTACTATACTACTACTACTACTACTACTACTACTACTACTACTACTACGAATATGGATGTAGCCGCATATAGTAGCCGTTTGTGACAGGAGCCTATGGCCGGCCATCTGCACACGAGTGGCAGGCATTTAAACACGGCTGTGAGAACGCATAGATAGTCTGCATTTAGATTTGTGCGCGTGACGATACATATAAGGAACTTGAGAACACGCAAGGGTACGCCCAGTGTGGCGTTGTGCACTGTAAACGTGTACGTACGGGAGAATGCGGCGGCATGAAAGTGAACAGCGAGGATCAGCTCGACCCTGTCATGCATGTACACGTTTATTTCCTGCTTGCCTTACTGCGTCATTGTTACGTAACTTGGCAGCACTGGCACAGGACTTGCCAGTCACTCTGGCGGGGTGCAGTGCCGATGTATGTGGTGACGGCTGGATATAGCGCCTAGCGTGTTGCGCTTGAAACCGAACTTTTCATGCGAAATTTTTGTAAGACTCCATTTTGCGATTATTTCAGAAGGCAGCGTTGTTTTTACCTTCATTCAAGGGGTCTCTGATTCAAAAGTTTTGTACATTAATAAGAATTCCCACTAGATTCTAAAGGGTTCTGACGATGGTGTATAACACTGAGAATTACTGGGTTTGTGGACTTTCCCAACGTCCTATATTCTAGAAACTAGAAAACAATGTTTCGAAAACGTGATCTGTTTCCGTCCTCAGGTGAGGGGGAAAACACCTACTCAGATGGGTCCCTTAGAAGAAGCTAACCTCAAACACTGGTTAGCTCTTGACGAAGAAATAAATGTGGGGAATGTGTACCACCGTCCATTTCTCGTTCCCCATCTGCGTACGTAAAGATTAAAATAAAATTACTTGTGTATAACATTCATAAAATTGCCTACCAGATTCCAACATAGCAACCAAAAACCCACAGACAGAAGCGGAATGGCTGGGGGGGGGGATTCTCATTCGTTTCGCGGGCATTTGTACATTGTATTTGACCTCAGACATACATAGTCCTTAACAACCTTCATTGTTTCCCTCATTAAGGTTATACTGTGGAGCTGCATATTGACCTTCGACTCCGAATCAGTCATTTTGTTCTCTTTGTGTTGATTTCTAAGCCCATTTCTTTTGCTGCAATAGCCAATTCATTGTATGTTTCAGTCGCATGCGACAAGAACCGGAAGATAATAGCAGTCTCATCTACATAAGCCAGAACCAGTGTGGATTTGTATTCTCTCGTCCCTTTCAGACCAACGCTTAGTCTCCTAAAATAAATGCGAAACCAAAATTAAATAGCAGGGGAACCGACCCATCTCCGTGATTTAACCCATGTTCTATATAAAAAAAGTGAAGGTATCCTTGTAACAGGCCGTGTGGGCCTTTAGGGTTCTGAGACGTCGAGGCTTCCGAATTTTATAGTCAGTCGGCTCACAGATGTCGGTGAGGTCAGCCTTACGTGCCGGCTGCCCTTTACCCTCAGGAAGATTCCTGGTACTCATTTCTGTTCGAGGCTGGGTCGACCTGAGGGATATGGGATTAGGTCAATTGAAAAATCCAGTGGCCTCATCGGAAATCGAACCCGCAACCTTCCAGCTTGTAGCATTGTGTCTCAACCAGCTACACTACCCCTTTCCACAACCGTTGTTCTGTAACTCTGTGTGAACCCTCGTATGGCTTTCTGTGGTTGTCATTGTCTTACCTATGGAAAAGGAGAATTACTTCGTATAGATTTTCTCTGTTAGTATGGTCTTAGGCCTGTCGGAAATCTGTGTATATCTGGAATAAGTCCACACACTGTTCCCAACATTTTTCCGATGCCTGTTTCATAGTAAATATATCTCGCGTTTTGTCTCCCGATCACTTCCTCAGCAGTGGATCAAGCCTTGTCGTAATACAAGTGAATGTTTTACGAGGGAGAGTCAGTAAATAATCCACAGACGGAAGCAAAACAGCTGTAATTGATGTACAAGTAATAGGGTTTCTATTTGTATCACTAGGTAGCAGCGCATCCAGCTGGAACTGTAAACTGTACGAGGACCAAAGGGCGACAGTGATGGACATTTTGTCTGAGAACAGCAAAAAAGAATACACGAAGTCAGTTACAGATCTCTTAAGGCTAGAGGAAAAGATATGTGTGCAAGGCGTCTGTTACTTCATACACAACAAAGAAAAAGAAGTAAATGTACAATACATTAATGGTATATTCTTAGAGTTAAGTTAATAAGAGATGTTCAAAAATCGCGGGGTGACCGCTATGATAGAATACGCGTAAGATGTTTATAAGAATGTAACAGAGGGCCGGATGGGCATTGCCTAGGCCTTTTTTTGTACATACATTTATTTTTTCAAAATAAAAAAGTACAGGTAGCAGACACACATGCGTAGGTTCAGAGGCTGGTTTCAGTAGTCGGAATGGGGACCGTGCTTTAAGGGTGTACTCCAAGGAGTAGCATTCTGTTGTGCGGTTTTTGTGGGTAAAAGAACTCAGTGCAAAGGATATTCATAAAGAAATGTTTTCTGTTTATGTTGGTAAGTGTTTTTAGCATAAAGCGGTTCCACCTTAGCGGCAAACTTTCCGCTGATGGCTAAAGGATTCAAACGGAGGTGCGGAAGCGACTGAGACAACAGCCAAAAGACTTTTATACCTCTGGTTTCGAAGCACTGGTAAAGCGTTGTGACAAGTGTATCAATGTTGATGGAGGATTTGTCAAGAAATAACTCTTTCTTCCACATCCGAATATGACATGTTTTACGTTTTATATCAATATGTGAACTATTTACTGACTCTTCCTGATATATGCGGTAGGCAGAAGGGAGATTCCTCTACAATTTATCCTCTTTCGTACATTTAGGGCAGATTGTGCTATTCCTCTAGTCACAAGGAATTTCCTCTTCGTTCCGTATCTTACGTATGGGCTGGTGCAGTGTTTGTGTTAAGCATTCTATTTATTTCAAGAACTCTGCTGTGATTCCATCTTTACCAGGAGCCTCAAGGGATGTTTGCATCTTTCTTACCGTCTTAATTTAATTTAATGTAATGCTGGGGTTAGACCTCCATTCCATCTGTTTGTGAGGCGTTTTGTGGATTATGATGAATGTTGTTCACCTTCGATCGGAGAAGTTATTGAAAATATTCCATCAATTTTTAATTGCTGTATCGTCACTGATTATCTTTTCCATGTTTATCGTTATATAGAACAGTCATAGGTTTAAAGTTTGTGATAAAGTAAGTAAAGTAAAGTAAAGTAAGTAAAGGTGTCCCTGCAACAGGCCGTGGAGGCCCATAGGGTTGTGAGATGTTGAGGCTCCCACATTTTCTAGACGGCTCGCAGATGCCGATGAGGTTGTTAGCCTTACGCGCATTTCCTCTAAAATTGTTTGCCATTAAAAGCAGTTGGTCATTCATAAATTTACGCATTCTATTCCTACGTATTTCATCTGCTTCTCATCTGCTCTCGGCAGGCCCGGTCTTTCTTTTGTATTACGTACTAGAAGTCTTCATCCAAGCCCTGTCTATTCTAATTCCTTACAAAAAACGACGAAGCTACAAATATTTATTCAGGTTCGCGGCAGCGTGTTGTATGCCCCAGTTCTATTTCACATACTGGGTGCTAATTTGACATGGCGCAACCACCGAAGTACTCAATTAGTAATCGTAGTTAAGCACTCCGAAAGTCTGAAATCAGTACTCATTGTACTAGTTATTGCATCTAATGGAGAATTGTGTTACAAAGGACACTTAACGATGTTTAAGATGCAAAATTTACGTAGTTGCTTTACATCTTATGACTTGTGAAATTAATGCGTTCCTCAACCGGTGTCAGTCTTATTCGTATTCCAGGTGCCTAGAGTTTTGTCAGTTTTAATGGTAGCGCTGAAAACGTCTTTAGGCGTCGCGATAGTTCAGTCGGTATAGCCACGGGCTGTGGGCTTGACGACCCGGGTTCGATTTCCGGAAATGAAAAATTATTCTCTTCTCCGTACCGTCGAGACCGACTCTGGTGCCCACCCAGTCTCCTATCCAATGAGTACCGGGAACTGTTTCCCCGGGAAGTAAGGCGACAGGGGCATGAAACTGACCACTCACCTCTATCTAGTGCCGAGGTCAAGAAAGGTGGAGCTATACATCCATTCCCCTATATGTTCTCCCGGAATAGTGCTTAACTATTGAAGCGAAAAGATATCTTTACCTTTACGAAACTTCTTTAGATCTGCTGTCGATGTAACGCACAGATTCCTCTACTTGCATTGCACGCGTAGTGGCAGGTTCGCAGTGTGTCGCAATAATGCAGTAGCTTGGTTGCAACAGGGCCTAACGGTTCGAACACTGCGATAGTAGCCAGTTTACTATTATGTCAGGAGGATCGCCGTTGTAGCGCCTGCCATCATTAGTTTCATTTCGAATTCTTAGTCGATCGGGTATATCAGTAATTTATTTTGTTCCAGTTTCAACTTAAAATCCTTAATCGGCTTTGGTATGTGGGAACTTTAAAGTTCATATTTTTCTGCACATTTCGTGGAAACAAAAAATGGCCTATGACGTGTAATGTAATTAGTCAGGTGTCCTTACGTACTTTCGCAACTTCAGTTCGGAACATTTTTTTACTATAAAATAAATAAAGAAAGAAAATAAAGAAATAGAAACGAATATAGAAGAGCTCTGTCTTCTGGGATATATCACCGTGTAGTCCGCCGAAAGTCAGTAGACCTTCTTGAGGAACATGCTTCCTGCATTGTCAGAGTTAACGAGTCTGTCAAGCAAGAAGCCGGCATGAAGGAAAGAGCACTTGTTGATAGACCGTTAACGACTGATCTGTGCTTGCTATTTCTCACCCAGCAAGTTCCAGTAGGCATACGATACGTTAACGGGAATGCTTCCATCCGATTGGTGAGTCCACCCGAAATGTACACTAGAAGTAATTTATCTTAGTAATTATTTTGTACAGTCGTTTCAGTGTTATAGACTTTTAACGGTTAATATTGGCGAACATGTACCAAATTTATCATTGGTACTACCGCACAGAAAGGTTTAATAATTATAGCCTAGGGTAATAGTTTGTAGACACGTTTCATCATGTATTTTTTCTCTCTTGCGATGTAGAGCGACGGCCATGTCCATGCAGTTGGCGTATGGTTGCGTACAATCTCGCATGAGGTGTGCTGCTTTACATTTGGCACAGGGTTGCGTACACTCTCGCAGGAGCTGTGCCGCTTTACATTTGGCACAGGGTTGCGTACACTCTCGGAGGATCTGCGCCGCTTAACATTTGGCGCTGTTGCGTACACTCTCGCAGGAGCTGTGCCGCTTAACATTTGGCACTGTTGCATACACTCTCGCAGGAGCTGTTCCGCTTTACATTTGGCACAGGGTTGCGTACACTCTCGCAGAAGGTGTACTGCTTTACATTTGGCACAGGGTTGCGTACACTCTCGCAGGAGCTGTGCCGCTTTACATTTGGCACAGGGTTACGTACACTCGCAGGAGTTGTAGTGCTTTACATTTGGTACAGGGTTGCGTACACTCTCGCAGGAGTTGTGCAGCTTTACTTTTGGCATAAGGTTCCGTACACTCTCGCAGGAGCTGTGCAGCTTTACATTTGGCACAGGGTTCCGTACACTCTCGGAGAGCTGTGCTGCTTTGCGTTTGACACAGGGTCGCGTACACTCTGGCAGGAGCTGTAGTGCTTTACATTTGTCAGAGTGTCGCGTACACTCGGAGGGCTGTGCTGCTTTACACTTGGCACAGGGTCGCGTACACTCTCGCAGGAACTGTAGTGCTTTACATTTGGCACAAGGTCTTGTATACTCTCAGAGAGTTGTGCTGCTTTACATTTGGCACAGGTTTGCGTACACTCTCGCAGGAGCTGTAGTGCTTTGCGTTTGGCACAGGGTCGCATACACTGTCGCAGGGGCTGTGCTGCTTTGCGTTTGGCACAGGGTCGCATACACTGTCGCAGGGGCTGTGCTGCTTTACATTTGGCACGGTCGCGTACACTCTCGCAGGAGCTGTAGTGCTTTGCATTTGGCACAGGGTCGCATACACTGTCGCAGAAGCTGTGCTGCTTTACATTAGGCACAAGGTCTTGTATACTCTCAGAGAGTTGTGCTGCTTTACACTTGGCACAGGGTCGCGTACACTCTCGCAGGAACTGTAGTGCTTTACATTTGGCACAAGGTCTTGTATACTCTCAGAGAGTTGTGCTGCTTTACATTTGGCACAGGTTTGCGTACACTCTCGCAGGAGCTGTAGTGCTTTGCGTTTGGCACAGGGTCGCATACACTGTCGCAGGAGCTGACTGCTTTACATTTGGCACAGGGTTCCGTACACTTCTCGGAAAGCTGTGCCGCTTTACGTTTGTCACAGGGTCGCGTACACTCTCGCAGGAGCTGTGCTGCTTTACATTTGGCACAGGGTTCCGTACACTTCTCGGAAAGCTGTGCCGCTTTACGTTTGTCACAGGGTCGCGTACACTCTCGCAGGAGCTGTGCTGCTTTACATTTGGCACAGGGTTCCGTACACTTCTCGGAAAGCTGTGCCGCTTTACGTTTGTCACAGGGTCGCGTACACTCTCGCAGGAGCTGTGCTGCTTTACATTTGGCACAGGGTTCCGTACACTTCTCGGAAAGCTGTGCCGCTTTACGTTTGTCACAGGGTCGCGTACACTCTCGCAGGAGCTGTGCTGCTTTACATTTGGCACAGGGTTCCGTACACTTCTCGGAAAGCTGTGCCGCTTTACGTTTGTCACAGGGTCGCGTACACTCTCGCAGGAGCTGTGCTGCTTTACATTTGGCACAGGGTTCCGTACACTTCTCGGAAAGCTGTGCCGCTTTACGTTTGTCACAGGGTCGCGTACACTCTCGCAGGAGCTGTGCTGCTTTACATTTGGCACAGGGTTCCGTACACTTCTCGGAAAGCTGTGCCGCTTTACGTTTGTCACAGGGTCGCGTACACTCTCGCAGGAGCTGTAGTGCGTTGCATTTGGCACAGGGTCGCATACACTGTCGCAGGAGCTGTGCTGCTTTACATTTGGGACAGGGTTCCGTACTCTTTCGGAGAGCTGTGCTGCTTTACATTTGGCACAGGGTTGGCTCCACACTCGCAAGAACTGTGTTACTTCACAGTTGGCGTATGGTTGCGTACACTCTCGCAAGATCTGAACTGCTTTGCAATTAATCTATAGATGATGTCACATACAGCTTGTTTTATTACAATATTTTCAACTGTTTCAGTAAACATGAAGGTGGCCGCGAGTAAAGACACATTTTATAGAAAGGTGCTGCCAACAGATATCATAAGGGTTACCTTCATATTTCATAGATGTGTAGTTCTACAAATCCTCTGATATTATAAGTAATATCATATATTTTTAGAAATAATTGCATGGGGCTTAATGTAGGTACTGTCTGCGTTAAGTTTTGCCAGGTATGGCCTCAATATTCAGCACCGTGTTTAATGGCTGACTCTTCTAGGCGTAATATGTATGTAAGTTTGTAGCCTGTATCGATGCTACAGTTTGCATGCCCGGTTCCGTTTGTTCTGTGGTTATCACCGTCGAACCGAGACCTTAGAAATGTTCTCGCATGGCCGCCATGTGGGTAGTTTACATTGCACGACATACTAGTTCAGCAGAAGTGCATATTTGTTAAGGATCCATTAGACCGTACCCTACATAATTTCATGACCTTAAATTAGGTGTCATTAATGTTGATCCCACCTCCCAAGTTCGCAAGTCCGCCATGTTATTACCGTTTCTTGGAAAATATAAAGTATGATACTGGTGTGCCCCCCCCCCCATATCTCTAAGATGATGTTCATATTGGATGCTCGAACATCTGCGAACTGATTCAGAATTTGAAGCGGGCGACACACAGGCAGGCTGGTGATCTCATAACCATACCTTTTCGTTAAGGAAGGATAGTGGGCAGCAATCTGAAGATGAGAGTATGTGATGCCCTCAGAGAACATCATTTTACATAGATTATAAAGCGTTGTGACAATTGTATATGACGGCCAGGATTAATGGGTTTCGAACTTTTTCCGTCGCCGGTATTCCAAAGAACATTGGAGAAAACAACGTTTCGGAAACTGGATCTCTCCGTCCTCAGGTGAGGGGCGAGAGTCTGAGTTACGACCGACGGTCAGTTGGCCAGTCTATCTTGGAATAAAGCACCCATCTGGGGCTTACAACGAGATTTTTATTACTCTCAGACAGTTGCGGGTTTGTTGATGTGGGGCCCTCTGTCTGATGAGAGGACGGGTATGTCGTTTACAATTCCTGTTGGTCCTCGCCAGTGCAGTCATTCTTGTTCCGAATCCCGTGGAACTCGTGACCATATTTTACTGTCTCAGATTCGAGACTTTCCATTTTTCGCCTCCTCCTACGACTCGCAGAGTTACGGCTGAGGGCAACCTATGACAATAAACTGAAGCCATATAAACACCTGAGATCATGCTTTGTCAGCTGGAGGTAGCAGGAGAATGTACAGTAAAAACTGAGGTAAATGTGCAAACCTCTGACTAAGATAGAAACGGAGGTAATTTTTTTTTTGTAAAATTACGAGCAAAAATTAGTAACCTTAGACTCCATGAGCTTTTATTTAGTGGTTAACCATCCCGAAGATTTAATTGATTCGGTCGTTAATTCCAAGCGAAGCAGTCGTCCGAAGAAAAAGAGGAGAAACATCTTGGTTTTGTATATATCACGCATGTGAAGGGCGTTTCGGAGAAGTTCAAACATGTGGGGAATTGTGATAACATTAGGACCATGTTCAGAACTAAACACACTCGTGAAAACCAGGCCGCACAGAGATCCGCAACAGACGGCACAGTTGTCTATAGCATTCCCTGTGAATGTGGCAGAAGCTACATTGACGAAACAGGCAGACGTCTAGCCATGCGGCTCCGCGAATGTAGGCGTAATTTCAAAGAAGGCCTTCCAGAAAACTTACAATTAGCCCGACATGTCTATGAAGAGGGTCATAGGGTAGGCTTGGGATGACGCTAGAATGTTGGCAATTGGAAGTAATGGCAGGTATAGGAAGTACAATGGCATGCTTAGCAAGTCCGATCGGCAGTGATGGTAGCAACTCACAGCGAAAGTGAGTATGAGCTGACAGGTTCATTCGTGTGTTTCTATAAGATTTTATCCCCCTGGTTCTAATTTTTTGACAGATGGAGCTAGAGGTAGGTAGAAATGTTTTTTTTGACATGAAAATCTTGAAATTATTCCCATGTATTGGTGTTCCTGGACTTGCATGAGGCTGATCCCCCTTCCAAGTGGTCCTACCGACTGTGTAAGTTTAAGAAACTGAAAAGAAACTTTCACGGATACCATATGCTCCAAGTGGGAGCAACAGAAATAGATAGATATGTAGATAGACAGATAGCTGTTCATAGATATGGCTTGTTGCATTTAATTTCTACTTTCTCCTCGGTTGCCTTCAGGTCTGTACATACATTATCTAAAATTTTATTGTATTGTTTTCCTGTTATCTCCCGTTGACAAAGCATGATCTCAATTGATTATATAGCTGTAGTTTACTGCCATAAGTTGTTTAGTGATTGGGATTATTTATTTCTAAGGGAACCAACAGAATAGGAAGGAAACATCCAGTTTCCGAAACGTTGTGTTCTTTTGGTGCTCTCTAGAATACGGGCCGATGGGCAAATAATTCCCATAATTTTACGTGTTTGTAACCCTCCGTTAGGCATTAAACTATTCTTGTTCATAGCTTTGAAGAAGTAAGGCGGTTTCGAGGCAGGCGGGTGAATGTGCTTGCCTCTTGGCCTCTCTCTCCTTTGGTCTGTGCATACTGCAGTCGTCACCGGGTGTCTTGGCATGCCCGTGCTGCAGAGAAGCTCTTGCAATGTACTTCCGACCGAAGTGCTCAGTCTAATGAACCATCTCGCTCTCTGGCATTAGTTTTATATTGTTTTCAAAACTTCCGCTGTCACGTATTTTCCAGAGTAGTCTAGAATGATGGAGACAACAAATTAATATTTTCTCTTCATTTTCCAAGAGTTTGATATTTTCCTTCAGTAAAAAGTGCAGATTTCAGTTTCGTTCAGGAACAGTAAAATATGGGGCGGTTTTTTCAGGTTTGGTTTTATGATGCTTTGGAGGGAGGAGCTGTTATACAAGTGAAATTGCAAATTGATTTATAAATTCTACATGGAGCGATGAAAAAAGAAGTAATTTAAAGTGTTAAACTGAATATTAAAATGACACATTGACATTGAAAACCTCCACTGATTATTGAAATGGAGCTATGTAGTAACTGAAGTGAAAGTTTACATTAATATTGTGGTGTATAGAGCCGTTGCTATGTAATGGACCTCGAGATGGGCGGATATACCAGACCCGTTTCTGGCCAACGTCTCGGTAAACACGTTCCTATTGCTAGGCAGATTCTTAATACTGCAACAGTTGGACTAGAGCAGTGCTAGAGATGTGTCTTCTACATGCTCCTTGCCGATATACTGTATTATAAACAGGGATCGGATTTTTATGCGCTAATAATCCCTTAAATATGTATGCATTTATGCATGAAAACTTCCGAAATATGCACTAAAATATGCACATAAAAATTTATACCAAATATTAAAATTGATTTTACATTATTTTAAGACCAACAAATCAATATTTAAGTTCATTTTATGTAATCACTGAATGATTCACTTGCAATAAAAAGCTATACTTAAATTCAAATCATGCAACAAAGCGAACATATTTCATTACAAATTTAAAAACCAATGGTACTCACATTTAGCTCTCCGAACTTTCAACTTCTATTCTGTTGCAGCTCAAATCTGGTCTCTAATTATAAGCAAGGGACAGTTGTGAGATGTGGCCAGCCGGGAATGGCGTGAGCGCGTGAAGCTGATGAATCTCCACTGTTAGAAGCCGTTGCCAGGGAGCGGTTGGTGAAGACACAACAGGCTGGAAAAGGCTTAGCGGGTGCTGTGGTGATTTGTGAATTGTTTCGATACAGCAACAACGACTAAGATTACTGGATGGACAAGGCTTCTGACTTTATCCGAAAGAGCTCTGTTCCTTTCGCGTAAATGTCTGGATAGCGCCTTAAGTTAGACCAGGACCACTTCCTGCTAGTTTTCCTTTTCCAGTGCATAGCTAACTGTCATCAGATCGTTCGACGCCGTAAAGACGTTATTAAGAGCTTCGTTAAATAAACTATAAATAAATACGGCAACAGGAAATTGGGGAGTTGGAATGTCGGTTTGCAGTGAACTCAGCGAGCAGGTGATGAACTACACTAGCATTTCTAGTTTCCCAGTCCGAATTATTGGTGGTTCAGTCTGAAATTGGAGGTCAGTTACCAACACGCTGATGTGGAATGCTTTTGAGACGACTAAATATTCTGTACTTGTTTGGACTGATCAGTTTTCAGTAGAGGATTCATGAGTTCCGTGGATCCCCAGGAAATAGCGCGCGTGTCCACTAAACCCACGACTCAAGACGATGGTCAGAGGCGGACTTGTGGCTTCTATGGATCTGTAGGGTAGGCTGTGATGGTGAGCACGGTCGTAAATGAAGAAGTTTGTCATTGTAAGCTGAGTTTGTAAAGAGATTACTGACAGAGGCGACGTGTATGCCAGGTACTGCAATAGTCTGCTTCGTCTGGACATCAGTCAGTAACTCTGAATCACACATCGCATTTGACTAGCACGTTCCTTGCCAGTGCTTCATGTTGGATAGATATAGCCGGTTTGGGTCGAGTTCGTTTTTCGAAATTTTTGGAATAGATGTTTCAGGTTCTTTGGAGTTCCACCTACAACGTGTCAGATTTTCTCTGTGTGTAGCTCTTTAGGAGGTTTGCTGTTAGTGTGAGAAAACCTCTCTTTGTTATCAAACAGGGATGCTTAGAAGCACTTTGTTCGTGAAGGAAGTATGTGACTTGTTCGTGTAGTCCAAAGTTTACTATGTTGATATCTGTTTATCTACTTCCTGCCATATTCTTTGTTAGCGTATTGTAAGGTGGCTAGAAAATATTATAATCACATTTATCATTTTAAATAATATGGAAAGCGCATAGCCTGTGTAAACGTAAGTTTACTGTAATTTACATACGAGAAAGTGTAAGCTATCCAGTGTCATGAAGCGGAGCGTAACGTTCCCGTATATAGTGTTCTGTGTCGTAGTGTATGTATGTGCGTATGGCTTCATTTACTCTTTTTAACGTTTATTGGGCGTCGGAACACGTGTCCTAACACCGCAGTTTCTTGTGAAGTCTTGAGGTATAACCCGACTTTACTGCAATGAATCTTCACAGCACTCCTATGTTAACATTTTGGGAGGATTAGATTTGCGGTCTTGGAATCAGAGTGCAGACTTTCGTTGATAAGATGTATCGCTTTTAGGTGCGTTCGCAACCACGCGATTGCGCCTGTTAAGTTCGTTCAGTCAACCCGCATGTCTGCCTGTCTGTACTCATGAAGCTGTCCGAGAACCGCTGAACGAAAGATCATTAAATCTGATATTGGGGAATTCTACAAAAAAATTGTTTGCTCATTACAGCTTTGGTTAGAACTGGCATTTCATGTGAAGGGACGCCTGCGTTTGTGCAAGTATGCATCTCGAGAGTACGTAACCCGCGAAAATGTTTGGAACGAAAGTTGTAGATAAAAATCATGTATGCGGTACAATTTTTCCGTACATCCTACTGTTCTCGAGGTCATTAAACCAAAGGGACGCTGTGAGTATATTTCTGAACTTCTGCTTCGTTAAATAATCACCATGCTTTCCCCATCAAACCCGAATATATATTTTTGTCCTTGGCACTACAGCCCCAGTGGGCCTAGGCCTACCTCCACGAACTTCTCCGTTCACTTCGGTTTTTATAGATCTTACACATTCGGTAGGACTCCTTGGGCGGGTGGTCAGCTCGTCGCAAGGCCTCTACCTGTACACAAACACAGAAAAACGCACACACACAAACTAAACATCCATGCCCTGAGTGGAATTCGAACCCCACGATCCCGGTTTCCAAGCGAGCGAAGACAGTACATGCCTTAGACCGCTTGGCTACCGTGACCGGCGACCCGAATATTACCAAAGTTTATTATTTTCGGCAGTAATTAAACGAAGTCTCTGTCCACTTTAATATAATTGAAACATAATTTATCGTTGACAGAATGATTTTTGCCGATCACATTAAGTAAATTTGCAAGAAAACAAACGCTTGAATTGTCTGAACGAAAGATAAAAAAAAAACTCAAATCAGATTTGTTTCAACCTAGTGCTCTAGTAGGATACAACTTGAAGTGTACTGAGCAGTTTGTGTATAATTTATTTGTTTAATTTTATTTTGGGGGCCGGGATAGCACATTCAGTATAGCGACTGACTACGGACTGGACGATTGAGGAGTCAGAGATCGAGACCCGGTAGGGTACAGAATTTTCTCTTCTTCACGTCGTCCAGACCAGCTCTGGGGCCCGCCCAGCTTCCTGTCCAATGAGTAACGGGGGCTCTTTCCTGACGGTAAAGCGGCCGGGGCGTGAAGCTGACCACTCAATTCCAATTAGTGCCGAGGTCAAGAAAACGTGGATCCATACATCCACTCTCCCATACGCCTTCATGGCGTAGTGCTTAGGTAGTTAAATACAGAAACAGCTTTATCTTTTACTTTACTTCACTTCATTTTTTTAATGTGTGTAGTGACATTGAACAGCGAAGTCTTAGCGTTTATTATTTATTTATTTATTTATATTTTGACTTCCTGAAAGTGTCAATAAATGGTTACGTAGAGTCAATGTTTGCTTGTGAATGTAAAGTTTGTCTCTGTTTTCCTGTTCCTCCCACTTTGGAGTGTAGGGCATCTGTGAAACGCATTGTTTCACTTTAGTTTCTTAATACTACACACAGTTGGTAGGACACCTTGGACGGGGAATTAGCCCGTCGCAAGGCCGTTACCTACAAAAACAGAATAAACGCAGACATCCATGCCTCAAGTGGGATTCGAACTCACGACCCCAGCGTTCAAGCGAGCGAAGACAGTTCATACTGTGACATGTCTAACCGTTGCTGGGCAACAGGAGGTGGAACGAGTTACCACGAAGACAGACCCTTGATAAACGGTCGGTTGGCAAGTTACGTAACAGTAAGGGAAGCTGTGTCTCTCCATACCGTGCCGAGTAGAACCGAAGTGAGCCGAGCCGAGCCGAGCCGAGCCGAACCTCACCTCACCTCGCTGGTTGGTACGCAGCGTTGCCCAGCAACGGCTTTGTAAACACGGCGTTACGCAACAGGGGAGTCCGTGCAGCGGGCTGCTAGGCAATCGGTAAACACAACGTCACGCAACAGTGAAAGCTATCGCGTAAATGTTTTCTGTGTTGTCAGTCCGGAAGCTACATAACAGGCGTATTCGTCAGTGAGAGGGAGTAACCGGTCAGTTGCAGTCTAGCATTCGCCGGAATGAGTTGAAGTCCATTGTTATTGAGTTGTATCGAGTGAATGGCAGCAGGAGAAGTAATTGTGATACTGCAGATGGCAGTAGTTGTCTGTAAATTGTGCAACTGTAAGAGCGAGTGGAATAAATTCGCTATATCCAGAACTGCGTGAAGTTATTTGTCACGTGACACATACCCGACACGTGACAATACCTTAGACAACGAGGCCACTGCGATCGACATTGTGTTCTGTAAGGGAACGCTGATCGTAGTCTTATTCAGTTTATCTGAAATGAAGACCTCTGCCCCGACTATTACGGTTGTCAACAGAGCCACGGAATATATTTAAAATCTAGACGCCGAATAGAATTGTTTTTGAAGGTGCTCGGTTCAAATCTCGGTCGGGACACTGCCTATCCGGACTGAGGTTTTCTGTGGTTTTACTCACATCAGGGGAAATGCCAGGATAGTACCTCGACTGGCTGTGACCCGTTGCTTCCGTATCCTTTCTTATTCATTATTCATCTGTCATCCTACCATCCAACGCTATATAGCCTCGATACTGGAAGCGTTGTTACAGAACCCGCGAAAAAGAAAAGTGGAACATAGAATAATGATAGAGCGAACGCACCAGAATTGGTACTCTATTTGTACAAGCCTTAACCTGTTAAAATATAGACCAGCCTGGCCGAACAGAAAAATCTATTTCTGTTGTCCCTGGCGGTTACCTACACGTAACGTCCGTATGTTTTGTTCTCACACACATATCGTGTTTGTGAAGTTCAGAACGCGTTTCGTTGTCATGGTTACTGCAAAAATACCATAATTCTTATCACGATCACAGGAAAGGACACTGACTTGCACCGGAACTCGTGCGTATAACAGAAAATGATATAATTTTCCGAGTTTTATTTTTTGATACCCTCAAGTTGTGCAATTACGCTTTACTGCTGTGCTTATTAGAACGTGACGGGCAGACGGACGGCTACTATGAATTGTATATATTGTCACGCGTTTGAGTATGACTACAAACGGGGATTGGATTGGTAACTGCATTTATTGGACGCTTAAAGTCATAACTACAAACGATTACAACAGTCTCACTGAGTGACACACTCCAGGATTACTGTAACTACAGCACAGATAATGTCTTCTCACTCTTCACTATTCGTTGCCTCGTAACGGCTTTCAGCGGTGGATGTCCCCTTTTCCAAGTCAAAGTTAAAGTTACGTTAAGATCGACGGCCAGTCGACCAGTCTGTCTTGGTGTCAAGCTGCATTTGGGGCCTAATACCAGATTTATGTTACTGTCAGACAATTGCAGGTTTATTAATGTGGGGCGTCCTTTCTGATGAGAGAACGGGTTTGTCGTTTACAATTGCTGCTGGTCCTCGCCAGCGCAGTCATTCTCGGGTCCGAGTCCCGCGGGACTCATGGCCATATATTACTGTCTCAGATTCGAGACCCCCAACCCGGAGGGCCATGCTCCCGTATTTATATCCCCCAGGAACAAGGTGGTCCGTTTATGCCCTCAGACACTGAATTCCCTTTTCCCCTACGACTCGCAGGACTACGGTGGAGGTATTTGAACCCTCCTTCACAATGGGTTCCGTTTTTCCGAACTGCTAGTCCTCTTAATATAGCTCCTTCGCTGACCGCACAGAAAATATTTCTTCCATTTTTGCTTGTTTTCACGTTGCTGGGGAAACAACGTTCACAGAGCCTTTCCCTAGCAACGGCTGTTGTACTGTCGCCTGTTTATACAACTGATACTAAGCAGTGGGTATTTATGTCACAGTATATTAGTGCATACATACACAAGCTAAAACACGAAAGCTTCATTTACGATTCAGTGGACCTATCTGTTGATTATGTAATGGGATTAATATTTCATGCATTGTATTTAAATTAGGCGTAGAATCGTGCCTCTTAGCGGGCAGACATGACCAGCACATTGCTCTGTCCATTTCGAAAGCAGGTATGCGAAAATTCCTGTCGCTGAAGTGTGTCGCTTTCGTTCGGCCAGTTAACCTTTCAACGTGCCAATGAAAACGCTTAAAAGTGCTGACTCTGGTATCGTGTTTTCTTCCGCCTTATTGAATATTTTAGAATATAATTGCTAGCGAATTAAAAAGGAACCATTGTTTTGTTCAGTCCCAATCCTTGCAGTTTTATACTCTTCATTTCCTGTAGTAAGATTTTAATTACAAACCATTTAACTTGAGCGACGGCAATCAGAAGTAATATTCAAAATTCCGATAGATATTAATCTTCGGGATTCGGGAAGGAGAAATCTAATTCTCGGGAATTCCCGAAATCATAAGTTATTCCATATTTTTAATATTTTATTTACATGTTTTTTTAAATAATAATGAGTGACCTTAATAATAAAAAAAGTAAAAAGTAAAGTAAAGCTGTCCCTGTAACAGGCCATGAAGGCCCATAGGGTTGTGAGACGTTGAGGGTCCTATATTATCTAGACAATCGGCTCAAAGATGGCGGCAAGGTTGTCAGCCTCACGCACCAGCCTCACTTTACTCAGGAAAATTATTTAATTAATTCCTGGTACTCATTTCTGTAAGAGGCTGAGTCGACCCCAGGGCAGTACGGCCGGAAGGATTAGGTCAATAAACTGTGAATTATTTTACTGTGATAGGGTTATACTAAAAGTTTAATAGACAGTCTGTAGCTACCTCCTTACGCTAGTTCCTCGCACGCGGATTTTTATACCCTGAAGATGGAGGCGATACGTTCCTCCGAAACATCGTTTTACACAATATCTACACGGCGCCACATCCCAGAGGACGACATTCTTCATACTTCATACTATTTACTCATTATTATGCATATCTAAAATTAAATTGTTCAATAAATAAGAAATATTAAGTTTAATATATTTACAAACTGGGGTTCACTCAGCCTCTAACAGAAATGAGTACCAGGAATTAAATAAATAATTTTCCTGGGGAGTAAAGCGCGGCCGGCGCATAAGGCTGACAACCTTACCGCCATCTTTGAGCCGATTGTCTAGATAATGTGGGACCCTCAACGTCTCACAACCCTATGGGCCTCCACGGCCTGGTACAGGGATAGCTTTACTTTACTTCATTTACAAAGAACTGTAGCCTACAGCGAGTATTTGAATACTGGAAAACGAAAGAACGGCCCCAGTTAGCAGCAGAACACGGCAACGGTTACAAGAAACACTGACTGATCAGATGATGGCCGTTCTCTCCTACCTGCTCCTGTCTTGGCTCCCACCGCGTGTCGTTTCCTGCTCTTGGTTTCGACTTTAATTCTCTACTGATTTTTATCTGGATTCGGAAAACTTACCAATTTCCAGAGGAATTCCGAGAAGGAATTTCCGCATGGAGATACTAGTCAGTGTTGCTCGGCTGTTTTCTGAGCACAGTGTTCGTCGTCAGTCTGAAATGAATTTGAATATCGGAACTGAAAGGAAATAGGAAGGAACAAAAATTTTCAGCAAGATACGGGACTTGTATTCACATGAAGTGCCTCTTAACACGAAGTCTAAACCCAAAAGTTTTCGAAATCATTTCTTCTCCCAGAAACCTTAAGAAATATTCAGCATGTAGGAAGATTGTGCAGAAATGCCTGTTCATCGTCTGGGATATCGTTGTTTTCCTTTTCAACATGGTAGGTAAGATTGTGAAATTGAAGTTTACTCATGTATTTTAAAAATGTGCATTCCGTAGCTTAACTTACTCTTCGAACTTGAAGATGGAGGTGGTACGTTCCTTCTGAACGTTCGAAAGTTTACCAGACGGAATTCCAGATTCGCTTTACCAAACGCGGCTGCCATAGACATTGGCGAGAGTCATGGTGTGTCTGCTTGTTCCCGTCAGAACCATGCCATCTCTCTGTGTACTGTATATCAGAAATATGTCATTTTGGTATCGAGTGAAACCAATTTTCTTGAATGTAAATGTACGGCATAAATTGAACATGAATGCTGCTCCTTGAGTTATGCCAAGTGTCACGTTGATATGTAGGTCTCTGTCGCAAGTTCAGTCCGCTAAACACATGTTGCTTCGTCGTCTGCTTGCCCTGTTCGTAAGAGCAAAATGCTGGGAAGATAACTCATGAAAGTATAATGTAAACCAGATGACGTAATGCAGTTAAAACGAATCAGGAATCAACATATATAGTGGATTACTTTGTTTAGCCAGAATCTCTTGTCTTACCCGTGACCTACCTTGTTGCACCAGAATCTCTTGCCTCACCAGTGACTTGACTTTTTGCGCCAGATACTTTGGTATCACCCTTGGCCTATCTCATTGCGCCAGATTTTCTCCTGTCACCCTTGGCCTATCCCGCTGCGCCAAATACTCTGGTGTCACCGTTGGCCTATCCCATTGCGCCAGATTCTCTCGTATCGCCCTTGGCCTATCCCGCTGCGCCAGATACTCTGGTATCACCCTTGGCCTATCCCGCTGCGCCAGATACTCTGGCATCGCCGTTGGCGTATCCCATTGCTCAAGATTCCCTTGTATTGCCCTTGGCCTATCCCATTGCGCCAGATTCCCTTGTATCGCCCTTGGCCTATCCCGTTGCGCCAGATTCTCTTGTATTGCCCTTGGTCTAGCCCATTGCACCAGATTCTGTCGTATCATCCTTAGCCTATCCCATTGCACCAGATTCTCTCTTATCGCCCTTGGCCTGTCCCATTGCGCCAGATTATCTTGTATCCTCCTTGGTCTATCGCATTGCGTTAGATTCTGTCGTATGATCCTTGGCCTCTCCCATTGTACAATATTCTCTCGTATCATTCTTGGCCTATTCCATTGCACCACATTCCCTCGTATCACCTTTGGTTTACCTTGATGTGTCGCTGCAGTTGATGTCAGTGTTGGAAGTTCTTGGCGGAGGTCGATCGAAGCTGGAGTGGGATGGCTTGAGTGGGGCGCCAGAGTCCTCAGGACTGCGTGTCTTTCCACCACTGCCTGGGATGGTGTTTTGATAATTGGACTAGCGGATAGGGTTGTGACGACAGCGGGACTTTGATAGTGTTCGTGTGGGGGACGGAGTTCTTGCACTAAGTTTTTTTTGTGATGAAAGTACGACATTCGGGTCATCGTTGAGGAACTCGAGTTAGCATGTTATCACATGCTGAGACATTAGGCTCCTGATGGGTACACTTTACTTTTGAAGGGCCGAGAGAGAAATTATATGTGATTTCCTGGGCCAGGAAGAGGCCATACGACGCCAGTTTGGGAATAAGCGTTTTTAAAATGATTCCAAAAGTAATGGTAACTGTCTAAATTATATGACCCATTATCACGAAACTAAAGTGTTTTATATGTAACTGTATTCTATGTCCGATTGCTCGTTTGATGTATGTTATAAGTATTATCTAAATTGTCAGGAACTAACTCTGTGAAGCAGAATAGTGTACCTTCATATGAGATAATTGTTGCTCAGCGGGTCAAGGAATTTTCTTCCGTTTAGGGAATCCGAAGGTTCAGTGTGTTCACAAGAAGTCGTCGCTGGACGCTGCCATAAGCGAGATGAATTCTGTCCGCACTTGTATGCTCTGTTCAGCGAAAATAAGTTTTAATATCGTCCATCTACGTCTGTACCTTCCAAGCAGACTATTCGCTTCAGGCATTTCATCTGAAATGTTTGTACTCATTCTTGTATCTCTGGACACGTTGTTGAATGTCCTGATTATCTTATTGTCCTTGGTTTATGTATAATACAAGTTACGAAGGCCCTGCTCATGTCCTTGTCTCTCCTAACGTACTGTCCGCTGTGTCCGTTTCTGCCATCTGCCCGTATATCACTCTTTAGGCCCTGGGAGTTCTACTGTTAATTCATTAATTTGTTTCTGTATTGTTGTATGGTTTATTTTAAAACCACGGAAATTTCATTCAGGTAGGGCATGTGGTTGCGAAAACAGGTTTGGTCCAGAAAGTGGAGACAAAAATAGCTGCAGCGTGTCCCCCTGACTTCTAAAAGCGAAGCTGCACGGACCTTCTCTCGCAAGCATGTTCACAGCTAGATGAAAGTACGTTTCAATGCAGTTGGGGTCGTCTGTGCAGAGTTAAGTACACCAGTTCTTAGGAGTCACCATTTGTGAATGGAATTATGGTAAAGCTATCCTTGTAACAGGCCGTGAAAGCCTTTAGGGTTGTGAGACGTCGAGGCTCCCACGTCATCTAGAAAATCGTCTCACAGATGGCGGTAAGGATGTCAGCCATACGCGCAGACCTCCCTTTACCCCCCAGGAAGATATCTGGTATTCATTTCTGTTAGAGGCTGTAGACCCCAGGCCCATAGTGTGGCTGGAAGGAATAGGTAAATTGAAAAAAAATCCAATGACCTTATTAGGACTCGAACCCGCGATCTTCCGACTTGTAGCATGGTGCCTCAACCAACTACGCTACCGCGTGCCCCCCGTTGAATCACAGTTGAATGCAAATTTAAATGTTACGCCATTCTGTTGAACATCATTATGCGAATTGTAGGCCTAACTTGCTTGAAGCTAGTTTATCGGACGGAACATTTTCCTCCAGCGTTTAATGGACAAGTGCATTACGCACTGATAGTGGGTGTGCTTGTCTGGTCCGAAGCCCAGTAGTCCGGTTGTAGGACTGGCTCCGACTGCCGCTTCATTTGTTGAACGCTCATCGCCATATTTGTAATTTAGATAACTATTTCCTAGGATATAACTCCATATAGTCGTTTGAAGGTCATCAGAGCAGCATTTTCACTAATCAGAGGTTTAGCAATTGAAGTCTTACCGAGGATGTTGGATTTGCGAAGCTCACGTCGGACAGTTTTTGTGGAAAGAAGGAAACGACTGAAGAGTAAGAGAAATGCTGAATGAATTTTAATGTTGGAGTCTCCATTAAAAGTTACCGTAATTTATTCCATTGTCAGGGTTTCTGAAAAATGTGGGAAAGAGCGTATTTTAAAGAACAGCCACTGCGGCTCGCGAATCGCTGGCTGCACTTGCCTGAAGTTACTCTCCCTTCCGCTTTCTTACTTCTCTTATGCTACAACGGTAGCTTCATCACTTGGACGGTCATAAGCAGGGCCCGGATTTTGATGACCTGAAAATATTTAAAAAGTGACCTATTGAAGCGTAGGTACCCTACAGAGGATCCTTCAGGTTGCGTATAGGTTCTCGTGATCACAGGACAGGGCGAGCAGGGGAGGACAAAGAAATCAGCAAGGCGGAAATACCCAAACAGAAATAGCCAAATCAAATATTAACAAAGAATAAATATAATATATTAATAAAGAAAGAATACAAACATAATGTAAATACCTGTATCAGAATGATTGCAGACTTCGCTGTTCTAAGATAGAATACCACGTAGAGAAATTAATTTGGACGGTCGAGGATGACCTCGACCGGTGGTCCGAAATGAGAACAACCTACCCATCCAACGGTTGGGAAGCCAAGAGCCCTTAGCTCCACTCGTTAGGCCGCTAAGTCGGCTCAGAAGGGGTAGGAGAGAGGGGGACAGTAGAGAAAGTAGAGGGGAGAAGTGCGCACGCAGACCACGGACAGGAGCCGACATCACACTATAAAATGACCGAAAAAATCCAGAAAAATGACCTAAAGTAGAAAAGAAAGAACACTTTGCTTCCATGTTATTCACATTTCAGAAAACATATGAAGGAAACTTCCCTAAAATGACCAAAAATGACTAGAAATACCCATAAGAGTCCAAATATTTACCAAAAAATTACCCCCAAAATGAAAAAATGACCTTAAACCTAAAAATGTCAAAAAATGACAAAAAATTACCTATAAAATTTACATTTCTGTAACCATCAGCTCATATCCGAGATTTATATATTTAAGAGCATCGCATAGGATACAAGGAAAAAAGATGACATGTCAAAATCCGGGCCCTGGTCATAAGCTTGACCACCACCAAATTTAAGCCTCTTATATTTTCTATGTCTGGCTTCGCCTTGTCCTGTACTTCGAACAAGTTCATTCTCATGACTTTGTATGACTTCTGCTTGTTACCTGTACAATTTTATTATGCAATCATATAGGAAGGTTGGAAGCTGTATACAAATCGCTGACCTGTGTGCACCTTGGAAAATTTCCAGTGATGCGGAGAACCTTGTTTTATACGCGCTGCAATTTTAAGAGATAGGATTGACAAGGGGGTTGTTCCGTCCATTTAGTATAATGTGAACATCAGGGGCCTAAGTCTGTAAGAAAGGTAGATGGTTGAATCTTATTTTTATTTATTTTTATGTTCCAATGTGAGCACCACGTCTGAATAGCACTGATACCTCGCTGTAGCTTTCTGAGAACATACTCGTATATGTTTGTCGCATATACACAGGTGTCATCAGCAGAGAGACCTAGATAGACACCAGGTGTTATACTCGTATGCTGTCCGAACTGCTAGTCCTCGTTACATAGTCCCGACACGGAAACGTCTCTTCCGTAAGTGCATGTTCTCTCTTTTTCGGGGAAGCGTGTCCACATAGCTGTTCACTAGCAACGGCTATTGTACTGTGCCTATTTACAGAGTTATGACTTGGCAGTGCTTCTACTTGTCACAGTTTTTTTATATTTAAATTGGTTTTGCTAATATTTATATTGTGCGTATTGTGAACAGGCCGTCACAGCGAGCAGCAGGTTTACAGAGTGATTTTCTGTTTTTTGTCTCTTACCGCTCTCGCACGCCGTTTCAGAATATTTTGCGAAATGGATTATGAATAGGGCCCGACTTCATATTCTGGCAAATGTGTAGGTGTGTTGATCTGTAATTTGCTTGGCTTGTTTTAGCAGACTAGGGGCCCATTCATAAGATCATCATACTTCGTAACAGCTTTGTCGTTTGTCTCGCATTAATTAGCTCTGCAGAAAACCTCTTGTTATGTATCCATCCATCCCACAAGTCAAGGTTCAGAATCGCCTTGGTCTCCAGTCTCGTACTGAAGTCTGCGATCGCATGTTTGTCATTGCGCAGAATGTGTTATCACGTGTGACGTATGTCGGCCTAAGGTCGCGGTGCTGTTGTCGGAGAGGACACATGAGGGGTGCTAACGAAACTTCCGGTCTAGTCCGTAATTGTTTCTCAAGTAGCAGTCAGGAGGTCTTAAAAGGCTTATGAAAACGCAAAAGTTAGCGCTCACCGAGTTTCAATAGCGGAAGGGCATGACATTGGTCGCGGGCAGGTGTACTAATGTACTGTTCTGAAAGAAAAATGGATTTCCTCTAAATTACTACAGGAATTCCGCAATAATTGCGCAGACGGTTAGACATGACTTTACCTGCATTGAACTTCCAATAGGAAGGAACTTAAAGGAATTAATCTCTGAGCAGTGGAACTATGAACACAATACAACCCAGACTTTCACTTGGCATTAGCGCGGTTTGGCCACCACGCCTGACGTGTGTCCTTTTTACGGGGAATTCGTAAGCATAAGGACAGGTAACCTTGTTCTGAATTACTTTATGAGTGAGTATTTTATCTGTGCTGTTTCTGTATTGGAAAGTTTATTATATCTTATGCAGACAGAACTACAAATCACTGATAATTCGACAAGCTGTATAGGCCTATTACGATGAATTTTCAGATGTGTCATTACAGATGAAGCAGTGAAGTCGAAGTGATGCCGCTTTGTTGTATACAGGTCAACTTCATATATCACGTGACGGGTTAGGAGGCTCAGTAACAAATCGGATAGGCCGATACATAGTTAATTGAGAATGACATAAGCAATTCACCATCGTCACGAACACTAACCAAACTTTCAGGACGACTGGGGTTTTGGACTTTGACCATTCTCCGTTATTCCAAAGAACACGGTGCTTCGGAAACTGGATATATTTCCGTCTTCAGGTGAGAGTTGGGAGGCGCCTACTGTGTTGGGTCTGTCAGAAAGAGTTAAGCTGTCACTGGAGAGATCGTAGAAAATTTGCTTTGGAAATTCAAGTGCTATATCCCAGTAGCCCGTTGTAATATGAGGACTGAGGTTTTCCTCGGCAGTAGAGATTTACATTGTGATCTTGTGGATTATGACACCGTGTAGTGTTTTATGAGGTTGCGACATTCAGGAGGAGGATACTTCCTGCATCTTGTGTCCATAAGCTGGAGGAAACTTGTTTCTCCGAACCTTTCAACGCCAGATCCGTGTACTCTGCAGACACAAACATACAAAAATCGACATTTATATATACGATAATAAAGGGGGGAGGGCAGTTGTTGTGTCAGCGTTTGTCCGACGTTTGTGCACTCTGAAACATGTCATATTCCGCCCTGCAACGGATGCGTCTCTTGTCCAGAGCAACATGCCCGGAGGACTTTAGTCTTGTCTTGATGTGAGCAAGAGAGTGAATTGTTATGAAAAGTGAGAGTTTCATGATTTAGTACCAGTTCTAATGAAAGCTTAAAATATATTGTCACGTAGTATGTATGTGAGACTATAGACGGGGTTTGGCTTGGTGAATAGATATATTGATCACTTACAGGTCGCAGTTACAAATAACTATAACGCTATTGCTATTTCCACTCTAGAGCCCACAGTATAGTGTTCGGAGTCTTTTACCAGACGATTCCTGGAAGCTATTCCTCTGCCTTCGGCTCAAGTCCTCTCTTCACAGACTCCTGTACAGAACCGACTCTCAATTGAGTAAGTCAAAGTCACATTGCGACTGACGGTCAGTCAGTCAGTTAAGTCTTGGTGTCGAGCCCCGAATGATATTAATTATTACCGTTTGACAGTTACGGTCTTGTTTCTGTGGGGCGCCTTCTCTGACGAGAGGACGGATCTTTCTTTTGTATATGCGACTGTCCCGTACCAGCGCAGTCTTACTCGGGTCCGAGTCCCATGGGACTCGCGACCATATTTTACTGTCTCATAATTGAGACTTCCCTTTTCGTCGTCTCATGCGATTCGCAGGGTCACGGTGGAGGTATTCGACCCCGCCTCCACACGTGGTTCTGTCAACTGAGTAAGCTCCAAACCTCCGGGTTATCACATCTCCGCGCGGACAAGGTAGAAAACATAGTTCTATTGTTGGCGGGAGTTACCTGACAACGGTCGCTGTTTACAGTCAGCGCTTAACAACGGGTGTATAGGCTACAGTACCAAAACTGAAATGTTACCTGCTTTTATATACTCATCTCACATTCCCAAATTTCTCTGCCCCTGGTCCGTAGGAGGAGATGTTAGTGACACTGAGTAACGTCGACGCGGGCATGTTGATGGCGTCATCTTGCAGCGCGTTTCGATATAGTCAGGACACAAGTTCCTATTCCCTGTAAGAACTGTGCCTTGTGTAACGTGTGTTGGGCGAAGTTCAATCTGGTCTGCATCAGCCTGCTGTAATCTAATACACGTACATTAAGCGCAAATGAATTTTTCAAATTAAAAAGCTGTTCGGCTTGTAAAGACAGGCAGTTTGTATAAACCGTAAGTGTAAGTAAATTTTGTATATTTCATTTCAAACATTTCTCGAAACTAATAGTGGAGTACATACTGAACTCTTCAGTGGCGTAAATTTTTTGTAATGTTTTGTGAACAGTAGTTCTGAAACACAGATAGCATAATGAGACACATGATTGTGATGCTAAAGTCAATAGCATATGATTGTCGGTGCGTTAATCTCACCTGGGATAGATGAGGAGTCTATAGGTCTACAGCATTTTAGACCACCTGTGATATCAACATGTACGTGTAGATGGGAGGACAGTGTTAAAGTGGGTCTTGTGGGAACACAGCTTAAACATATGAACTTAACTCATCTAGGCCAGTAAGAAATAGGAGGCTCTCACGATGGAAACGCAGGTTGTCATCTTATGGGTTATGATACCGTACAATCTGACATGTGACAAGCGCTTCGAACGAACCTGCTTGCTCTGTGTTCAGGGTAGAAGTGCTGAAGCTGCAGATCCATTCGATACATTGGTAAACAGACTGCACGGTGTCACAACTCAGAAATTCCCATTCTGGAATCATTTACTTCTGAGTATGGCTTCATCGGGCGGACTCTTGTGAACACAGCAGTGAACCTGCCGATTCCATACAAGGCGGGGAATTTCTTGTCCAGCTGAGCTACTGTCAGCTTACAGGCCGCGCCATAGCTCAAGCGGTTAGTCGCTGGCTTCTCACCGCGGCGGCCCGGCTTCGAACCCGGGCCTGGTCAAGTGGGATTTGTGGTGGACAAAGTGGCGCTGGGGCAGGTTTTCTCCGACTACTTCGGTTTCCCCTTCCAATCTTCATTCCACCAAATTCTTCATCATCATAATCACCCTGGGCAGGTACAATAGGCCAATAAGTGGTCGACGTGCCGAGTGAACCCAGCTGGACTCAACCCCCCCACTATGCGAATACTGTCAGCTTGTCACGTACTACCCTTCGCCATGGAATTTGTAGTTTTATAGGCCTCTTCTGTAATGATGAACATGAAGATGGAGCCGTGAACGCATGTGGAAACGCTTGTTCGTAAGGAAAAGTTCAGGCCATGCCGTTGCTTTCAATATAAGGAAGGCGTGAACCGAGACCGTTAAATTTGTGCTCATAAACTCGATGACTAACATTAACTGAGTATCTTGTGACTGACGTATGGGCTGTCTTAAACCTGTCGGCCCAGTTTTATGCGGTATAATTTGTGTTCCGCCGATGACTGTGATCGATAATGTTTGTTAAACACTTCAACCTTTTGTAGGAATAGATAAAAAGGTAGCTATGGGCCGCGTGGTAGTTGCGGCTCTCGAGAGGAACGTCGGCCGCCCGCTGACTAAGTTTACATAAGTTGCGAAGACACATGCATTTCACTGATATTGGTTGGTTTCTGTCCGCGACAGGTATCTCACTGTGCGGCTGCTTCGTGCGACGGTAAACTGTCACAGCAGCGAAGACTGGCGTCTACTCAGGAAGACGGAAATGGCGTGCACACGCCCAGTGCATTATTCCCGAGTCTGGAACAAATTTATGGGCATTTGTAGAGAAGCCATTCCCTTCCCTTTACTCTTCCTGACTGCCACTCATACCCTTTTCTGATGGTAGTATATTTGGCACATCTGTTTATAGCCCGGGGCGGACCCAGCAGAAAACACCGTTTCCATCATCATAGCTCAACAGTACCTTGACTGTTGCTTGTTTAGTCGTTGCCGCGGGAACCTGTTTGCCGAATCGTTGCCTAGCAATAAATGTGTACTCTGGCTCCTCTATTCCGGCTTTCAGGCATCATATCACAATACTGTATCTATTTGTCATAGGTTCAGCGCGAGCCACAAACCTTCAATTTGTAAAAAGAAAACGCAATATCTGCGAGCGCAGTAAAACGAGGTACGCCTGTACTTTCTACGCACGGCCCATCTATTGGCTAGTTCTTCGAAACTTCGGATTTGACATTATTGCAGGGTCCTCAGCATCTTCTATGTGACTATCGTAATAACATTTGATGATGGTGATGCTGATGAAATTCCTCACTGTGCAGTTTCCTCGGCCTCATGCGTCCAGCCCGAGGCTCCGCGTCACGCCTGAACAGGTTAATTGCGTGGCACAGAGCCTACTTAAGTGACTGTTGAAAGCGCAGTTGCATATGACAATACTTGTACTGAAAACTTAAAGGAATGAACATCTGTTCGTCCGCAGGTTTCACCTGCGAAACTGTCAGGAGAACGACGCCAAACAACCTTTATGATATCAGCCGGACCCCGGCTCTAACAGCAGCAGTCACTCATTCTGCATTTTGTATACAATTATGCCACTGCAGAAGCATGATTTACAGGACCGTGGCCGGTCTCGTCGCGGTAGCTGATAAGACATTATTCGGCTGTTTTTAAACTGTCGTTCTTGGGGTACTTATATGCATCTCAAGCCATTTGTGTTCTAAAAGTATTTTTTTTTTTTTTTTTGTATTTCATAATTTGTAACCACCGTTATTCTAATTCAGTTACTCATATGGAAAGTCGAAAGTAGGTAAATTACGCTCCACACTTTCATTGTTCGTCGCTTCTACAGCTTGCAAAGAAAGTCACGTCACTTTACGGCCGTCAGCCAGATCCACGTGCCAAGGACAACATAAAACAGCAAACGTTACGTGGAGTTACGGACACAAAGTTATAAAAGCTGCGAATTATTGTTTGTGTGTATTAGAAAAAGGCTCAGCTCTAGCACAACGTGTTCTGTCCACTGTTCGATATAGTGGGTGGTCCATTTACGCAGCTTAAGAAAGCCAGCCAACATTGTTCGTACGTTGATCGTGTTATCTGCAACGAGTGACGTGCACCTGCTGAAAGCCAGAATTGTGAAGCCAGCACAGCCGTTGCTAGGGAACGGATCTGCAGACACGTCCGTTGATTGATAGTGGTTCAGTATACGTCACGTGATGGCCGCAACATACACGCACACAACAATATACGAGCTTTTGGAAGCGGTGTTTTCTCTGCTGTCCGTGCCGAGGCTATTGGCTATTGGCTGCAGGCTGACAGTGAGGGATGAGTGAGCAAGAGGAGAGGAGTATCACCCGTGTGGCGACGGGGTCGAATACCTCCACCGTGACCCTACGAGTCGTAGGAAGCAACGGAAAGGGAAGTCTCAAATTTGAGAGAGTAATATATGGTCTCGAGTGCCAAGGGACTCCGACCCGAGAAAGACTGCGCTGACAAGGACCAGCAACATATACAAAAGACAGACCCCATCCTCTCGTCAGACAAGACGCCCCACAAAAACAAGACCGTAAGTGTCAAACAGTAATAAATATCTGGTCATGAGCCCCAGGACGGCGCTCTACACCAAGACTTACTGACTGAGTAAGAGTTGCAGTTGTGAGAAGCTGGTAGCTGTGGCCGGGGATAGTTCGGGAACCCGGAGGGAAGGGAACTTCCGCCATTGATAGCCGCTACAAAGCAACCGCTAGTGAAGACCGTAGTGATCTGTAAAGTGTAGCCACGAGTACTTTGAGAGTTCAGTAAAGCCGTTTAACAGTCCAAACCCTGTGTATAGTCAGTCACCTGGCAATATTATCTTATCAAAGAAAGTGTTTGTCTCTTCTCTGATCTGTATTTTGGAATGACCGAAATGGGTAACCATGCAGAAAATGCAGGGACAAATGCGTGAAATTCTAGGAAAGAGAACAATAACAAATGAGTGAGGCCGCGTCGCCAAGAAGCGTATTAGGGAGCTAATACAGGAGGTGCAGCTGTGACGAACACTTAATGTTGAGGTTGCCAAGTTCCAGTTGCTGGAATCGCTTATCTCAGTTAAAAAAAATATTTATTTGAACCGCAGCACGTCCATCTGCGCAGATGAAGCTACTTCCGTCCGAAATGAAATATATGAAACTCCAAGGAGCACCCTCAGTCAAAATGAGAACATTAAAAATTTTCGTATCTGCGACACAGGACCGAATTCCAGGCTGGCGATTCGTTTGAAATATGGGAACGAATTTCGTTCGAAAGTGTGACGAAGCCAAGATCATAAGGAGGACTCTCGTAGTTGTACGCCTCACCGGACAGTTCAAGTGAACTCAAATTAAGGTGGATAGATTGGCAGAGGGCAGAATTTCGTACAACGCTTTGGTAAATATCCCCAAAAGTAAAAAATATCTTGAATGACCGAGACGTAAGGAAAAGAAAAAAAAAATTCAAATTGATCTTAAACAGTGTGAGACGGCTGTACTTGATTCAGCCGGCTCGCGACACAGCGCAGTGGCGTGTTCTTATGAACATGGTAATCCAGCCTCGGGTTTTATAAAAAAACAAAACATATCTTGGCCAGTAGCACTGTACAGTGAAATAGCTCTATCTTGGAAACCTTTCGGAATAGGACACATGTACATATACTTTTTTTTTCATAGAATGACCGATGTTATGACCTCCCAGAATATTGACCGCACCTCCTGGGACACACTGTATAGGCGTTTCACAGCCGTTGCCATACTTCATACTTCTTGAGGCATGACATCATCTGTTAGAAATAATAAAGTATTGCAATGTGCTGTATATATATATATATATATATATATTTATAGAGAGAGAGAGAGGGAGGGGAGAGAGAGAGTTCCACAGCTGGTCTGCCACGCTGATTCGAATCTCGGCTGTCCTGACTGGGGGCGTTCACTGTTTTCCTCAGTCTCTCCAGGAGATTCCCAGAACCGCTTCCGTTCCAATATTGTCTCGGTATTGGTTGAAGCCTTCGGCATGTGTGGGCCGGCGCAGCGACGGGCGATACATGGTCTGGCTTTCCCATGAATTTGACACAAGTAGGAATTTATTGTTCACCCATCTTCAGATGTCTCTAGCTGCTTAGTGGTTGGAAATGTTATGTTAACTTTTTTTACTGGACATACCCTTTCGAAGTATTGTAGGCCGGCTGGGAAATAGTAAGTTTTAGACGAATATTATATGGCATAAGCACACGTTAGTTTCTTTAATGGGGTAGCACAAATCAAAATCTGTACTGTTTTTACAGTCTCTACAACGAAGTTGCTCGCTCTTTTGTAATTCGTTCGGATCGGTCTTGTCAGGAAATGGATTCATTACAGTTTAATTCTTAACATTTTTTTTTTACGCACAGATTTGTAATTCAGCGAACTGCCCCAGTGTATGACGGCCGGTATGCCGGTATGTTCATCCCGTGCCAGCGAACTGTGGCCGTCCGATCTCCTACGTGACCGTCCTGCGGTGTGCGTTTAGTGTTTACGGTCAGAAATTAGAGCCGAGCGTGTATCAGTAAGTCAATGAATTTTAATATACGTCCTTTCGGAAAATATGGCTGCTACCGACGAAGCTTTTCACGAAATTTCTTGTGGGCGTAATGTGGGTGCATCGAGTTACTGAGGCTTTTCAGTTTCCTCTTTGCGGATCGCCATAAATGTTCATTGGTTCACGGGGTCATGTAAATGTATAGATTATTTTAGGAGGTCGCCAAATCACAAGGTAAGTACGTCGACGGAAGGTGTCTGATAACAGGGCACTGAGGAGAATTTGGACCAGGTAGGTCCTGCATAGTAGGACGGAACACAGGAGGATGGATAACATTGCATAACGAGAAGCGTTATGGGAGACTAGTGGTATAGTTCCGCTCTTCTTAACCTCAGCAGTAGACGGGAGTAATCAGCTTGACGCCTCTGCCGCTTTACCCCCCAAGGAAGCAGTCCCCCCCCGGTACCTATTGTATGGGAGGCTGGATGGGCCACAGAGCCTGTCTGGACGTTATGGAAGGGAGAAAGATCTCCCCTGTCGAGAATCAAACCCCGACTCCTCCGTCAGCCAGCCCGTGTCTTAGTCACTATACAGACCGAGGTATCCTGGCTCCCTAATGAAAAGCGGCTTAGGCTGAGTTATAGGACAGTGGAATCAGGAAATGTGAGATGGGTGGGGCATGTAGCACGCACAAGACAGATGAGAGTTTTATACAGTGGTTTACTCGGAAAGCTTAAAGGGAAGAGAAATGTGAGACTAGGAGTAGATGGGAGGGTACTATTAAAGTGGATCAAAAAGAAGGGATGTGAGACTGTGGACTGGATTCACCTGGCGCAGGATAGGTTGTAGTGGTGGCAGTGTGTCGTTCTTTAGGTTTCAAGGGTCTCGCAGCTGTGGTAGTGAAGACTTTTGCAATATAATGCAATGTACTCCAAAGTCAAGCGACTTTTCGGAGGAAAATGTCGCCTCCATCTTCTTTACCAAAGAATGAGCCAAAAAAGAAACCAGCAGACTTCTGCTTTCTACCTGATTTCACGCTGGTTTCTTTTTTGACTTATTTTTCGACCCTGAAGGTGAGCGATATGTTCCTCCTAAACGTCGCGGTTGACTTCCAACGGACTACATGGCGTTATATCCCAAAAGATCTAACTCTTCAGTGTATAGAAGTGAATTTTGGCAGCTTGTCAAGGAGGTCGGAACTACACGGGGTTACTAGAGCTGCTGGGCCACAAACTAAGGGTTCGAGTCCCCTCGCCCCACGTTTATGGGGTTGGCGTCGCTACTGGCGAGGACATGTCAGACAGGCGGAGGATGAGCTAATCATTGCTCGTAACAGAGCCGTTCCGTCCGGGCCAAGCAGTGTGTGATAGCCTCGTGCCCTTGAGGTTCCACGGTATGGGGTGTGGGGGGGGGAGACCCATTGACATTGCTCCTACTTCCTGAAGGCGTCGCTCGAGGTGACATGGAACTTCACACTTCCGGTCTGTAATATTCAGCGCTGGATGACCAGAACGAGGGCTGATACAGTTTTAGCTGTGCTTCGTGTAAGCTAACAACTACAGTTTCACAGGTTTATAAATGTTTAGCTTGTGTTTTTCAGTTTAATTCTAAATTACCTTATATTAGAAGCCTGGATAGCGGAGTCGGTATAGTGACCGGCTACGGACTGGATGACCTAGGAGTCGGAGTTCCAGTCCCGGTAGGGTCAAGAATTTTCTCTTCTCCACTTCGTCCGGACTGGTTTTGGGGCCCACCCAACCTCCTCTCCAATTGGTACCGGGAGCTCTTTCCCCGGGGGTAAAGCGGCCAGGACGTGAAACTGACCACTCACCTCATACTAGTGCCGAGGTCAAGAAAACGTGGATCTATACATCCACTCCCCCATACGTCTTGAAGGCGTAATGCTTAGGTAGTTAAGCACAGGGACAACTTTAATCTCCTTGTTTTGGCCCTCTGTTCTTTTGTAAAGGAAAAGTAGGCTTATGAGATCACCATGCTGTCTGTGTGTGTCTGTTCACATTCAAACGTTTGCACCAATTGACCAATTTCCGCGTCACTTGGTATGAACATTATGCCATCTGAGGTCGTCCCAAACTCGTTTCAGTTTATAATAATATCGTGGCGATAACAGTTGCACGAGGAACTTGCAATGTCAGAACTACACTAGCAACACTCAGCATGGCAGTAGGTAGTCGAAAGTGTTCTACTGTACTTTTGTTAAGGTGTTTTCTGTTTCCGCGGGGTTAGAGCGGCCGAGTCGTGAAGCTGACCACCCATCTCCATCTAGTGAGGCGATAAAGTATGTGTGGAGCTGTTCCTCCACTCCCCACACATCTTAAATTCGTGGTGCTTAATTAATTAAGCACAGGGACAACATCGCCGTTTACCTTTATTTCTTTGTAGAATTTAAAACAAGACAATGGATGCATGTAACCTTGTACAGTGAAGGCTCGCTAATCTGGAGTAGTAGGGGGGGAGATCATCCGGATTAAGCGATAATCCGGACTAATGAAGCGAAAGATAACCATAAAAGAGAAAAATATTTAGAAAACAAATGAATGGAAAATTGAATGATATGAATAGTGCTGATGAAAATAAATAAAGTATAAGTGCATAGCCTTTATTTAAAAACTATAGAAAGACAATACATTTATTCGTCGCTAGAAGACTCAGAAGCTGTGCTTGTTTTTGAACGTAATAATGCAGGTTTAAAGAAACTGTCAAGTTTTGTCTCAACAGACAAGTGACTCGTCTGCCTTGCTAAATGCCATGTGTCTTTTGAAGTATGTACTCAACTGTGAACAGCAATTTTCACTTTTCATATTCTGATCCGGGTTAGCGAGGGTTTACTGTATTTGGCTGTCCACTTGGTAGCCATAACTACTGGACGGTTGGAGCTGCCCATGGGAAATGTGTTATGACATGACGCTAGACCGTAACCATACCTGCGTGCGTACTCTGTGTGAAACAGTGCGTAGCGGCCTGCAGTTGCAAACAAAGTCAGGTTGGGAATTATATCAGGAAGATTTAACTTACATAATATCAGAATTTGAGCAGTGCGTTCCTCCCAAAGCGAAATTATTCCTACTATCACTTCTACTGCTGTTACTACTATTCAGTAATAATAACATTATTATTATTATTATTATTATTATTATTAATAGCATCATCATTATCATTAATAATAGCATCATCATCATCTGCAAGAGACAAGACGGCTTGAACGTGTGGGTAGAATGGACGAAGAACGACTGCTGAGGCTCAAAGGAGATCCCGGTAGAGCACGCAGAAGGTGAAATGCGTAGAAACCGGAACAGGCCATCGGCCTAATCCTTGAACTGAAAAAAAAATAATGTAGCTTGTAGAGCTGTTGCTATGCCATGACCGCTAGATGGGCGGATATTCCAGGGCCGTTACCGGACAACGACTCGGTAAACATGTTCCCGCGGCAACAGATACGAACGCAACAATGGAAGAGCTGTGATTTCTACATGGTCCGTGCCGAGATTTTATAAGCAAGGGACAAAGTCATTTCAGTTCAGTTCTCTACGGGAGTCTGTGAAGACAGGACTTGAGCCCGGAGTGAGAGGAATAGCCATTGTTGAAGCCGTTACCAAGAAACGTCTAGTAACAGACTGATAGCACTAGACTTTGTGTTCTGGTGAACTGAAAAGTGTGGAAATAACGATAGTGTTATAGGCGATAGTGTTATGATCTGTAAGAGTTCAATAAATTTATTCACCAATCCAAACCCCGTCTGTATTACCTCGTAGGTGTGGCAATAATAATCTGTAACATGCTGATAATCGCAAGCAATAAAGTAAAATGTGATTATAGTAAAATGCAATCGTGTGACCTGCGCATATGTACAACACACTAACCCCTAATCTAAACTCGATTTCGTGGCTGCTTGATCTAAATGCGACATGGATAGACATGCACAACGCCTGCGCATTAGTCTCTGCCCTCAACTTCAGGTTTTGTGTGTTAACCTAGTTAAAGCAAGGAAGCGGGACATTCGCCAGTTCATGCTCAGATTCGAACCCTAGAGCTCTGAAATTCGGATCTTCCGTTCGTATGAAAGTAGGCCTTTAGGTTTTGGAGGCGAGGACTGCTGCTGTCACTGTTATGCGGTAAGAAATGTCATGTGGACACGTGACTTGGGTTGCAAGACGCAAAAAGAAGTAGGGTTTATTTTTTAAAATTGTTGCTTAAAAGTGTTTAACTCAGCCCCAGAGCAGAGAAAAGCGTGAGAAAATGGGAATTTCTCAGTATACAGCAGTATATTGATGCGTTGCAGGCCTGTAGCCTCAGCTTCAGGTGTCATTTGTTTAATTCAGACAGTAAACGACAGCAAATGGAGATTTTCTTGCCTGGCTTCAGCTCGCAATTTTATGTAAGTCCTGACGTTAGAAACTTCTCATGTCTCAAGTAGTTACTATAGGATTCTGACGATGGTGTATAACACACTGATATATTGGGATTTTGGACTTTATCCATCGTCCTGGTTTTTAAGATAACTAATAAAAACACGACGTTTCGGAAACTGGATCTGTTTCCGTCCTCAGGTGAAGGAAAACACCTATTCTGTTGGGTCCGTTAGAAAGAGCTAGCCTCAATCACTGGTGGTCTGTGAAGAGCACAGATTGTCCACAGTAGCCCACTTATTGGCAAATGTGCGCTTCCTTCCGTTGTTTCCGCTCCGTCAGGTGCAAACGTGCCCTTCGGCCCCTTGTGCGCAGACACCCTCCTGTTGCGCATGGTGCAGGCATCTCACTATCTCCGTCTTCTGCATGTACTGCTCACACTGACGCCGTGGAGGATTAAATTAAAAACGGAACAGTGTAGGATTTGATGTTCTCACAGCTATGGTTTTGAAGGGTACTTCCTATCATGTGCGATACTACACCTTGTAGTGGGTTGAAAGTCAACCGACGTTTCGGAGGAACATGTCTCCTCCATTCTTCGAGAAGAGGGGCTGCTTTTCAACTGACTACACAGCGATATATCCCAGACGGTAGAGCTCGTCATTGAAAGTGTTGCTTCACGAAAGAAGTATTTGCTCTTCAATATGTGTTCTTCCCTTAGAATGGAGAAAAAGTCGCACAGAACATCAGGTAAAATGATGGGTGTTCTTTATATATGAACCGTTAAATTGTTTGGTTTTCGGGTGGTAAACGTGAAAACAGAATATTCTGTACTACTCTGTTGCACCACAAGCCGATGCTACGTCACCGCTCCTTTCAGTGTCCTTCAGCTTCTGAAGCCTAAGTTCATCAAAATAATAATGTAAAAAGAATTCAGTTTCTACCTCGCTGAGAACACATTGCCTGTCCAGTACAAGACCAGCCAGTGAATGCTGTTAGGTACATAGCCACGGTTTACATCGAGAATATTCGGAGTTTGCGATTGTTAGAGCAGGTGTTAAAAGGAGAGCCCATGTGTCTGTCCTGCACCGAGGACATCGTTATCTGCAAATTATTGCACCGCACCGGGTTTTCAATTTCAGTTAAAGTCAGTAGTTCAGTGCAACCGCATGGATGGTAGACTCCATAGTTTACAAGATGCGCAAACAGTCCCGTCTGTGTATCAGTTAAGTTTGCAGGTAATGGTACGGTACATTTATTTTATCATCAGGCCTTTCAAAACTTCTTCGTTGAGTATGGTCGGACCACTGTTTGTCGCTGGTTTCCAGTTAGTGTGCCCCCCCCCCCCACACACACACACACACACACACACACACACACACCTAATTTAGTTTCGGCACAGAATATCGTGGCCTTTATATTCCACATTGGATATACTGACCGCTACTGACACTGATGCTTGAACACGATGGAATGTCACTGCAGTGAATCTGGCCGATCGATACAGGCCTCGCGGCATCGAACAGAAATATACTAGGCTCTAGCGCATAGTACGTATAATTCTGTGAAGTGCATTTCTTATTTTTAAGCATGGCAGTATACACCACACAAGCTCTCACAGATACACAGGGCTTTATATATATTTGAGGTTTCCATAGCGATGACTGTGAAGAGTGCTACTGTCTTCTACGATGTGACCCCCTGTGCTCTGATTGACGTTTACTGACGTTTCGGAGGAACGTACTGCTACCTAGTGGCTGTTATGTTTGCTCCTTGGTTGGTTTACTCTTCGTCCTCAACGGTAGAGGGAGTACTTTTCTCTGAGACCCTGGTACACTTCTACCGGACAACACCGCGTCACAGCAGTACGATAGTACTCCTGTATACATCTGAAGTTTGTCTGCGCTGTGATGTCGGAAGAATATGAAATGCTGGTACGGCGAAGTTGGTCAGGACAGTGACAGGGCGAGCTGGTGCAGGACAGCATGCAGACTGGACTCTGTCCTGGATCTCAGAGATCCTTCATAATACTCTGACATGACGCCTGAAGGCCTGAATAGTGGAACAAGAGGAGACATTCATTGCTAGGCAACGGCTCGGTAGACAAGTTTTCGCAGCAGCGGATACACAAGCAACAAAGATGAATTGGTGGAAACGATGTTTTCTCTTCGATCCGTGCAAAATGGTTATAAAAGAAAAGATCTGAGGTTCACTAGTGATAACCCGTGTGGAGGCGGGATCGAATACCTCCACCGTGACCCTGCGAGTAGTAGAAGGCGCTGGCAAGGGCCAGCAGCATGTACAAATGACAGACCCGTCCTCTCATCAGAGTGGGCGCCCCACAAAAACAAGACCGTAACTGTCAAACCGTAATACATATCTGGTCATTTGACACCAAGACTTGCTGACTACAGTCAGTCGCAGTGTGACTCTGACTTCGATTAGTAGTGCTGAGTGCAGTTGAGCTCTGCAAGGATGATTGAGAAGAGATGTCGATCCAGTTCAGTTGAGGGATTAACTGTTAGGCAGCTCTGAACGAGAGTCGCCGAAGAAGAGACCTGAGCGCGGAAAGCTGAATAATTTCCACTATTGGAAGCCATTGCCAGGGAATTGCTTAGCGGGTGCTGCGGTAAGCTGTGAATTGTGGAGATTAGCGACAGCGCTGTAATTACTTGTCGTTCCGAATCGTGTATATAAGTGCAATAAATCCTGTCATCCAATCCAAACCCCGTCTAATAGTCGCACACTCCAAATGCGTGACAGTACCCTCAACTGGCCTTTACATCCCCCGAAGAGGACTACTAACTTTCTGCTTTTCTACCAAAATTGTGTGTGCATTTCTCATAGCCTCAATGGCATGCGTATGGTATATCGCCCCTGCTACTCCAGTGCGTCTCAGGTGAAAGAGCGGGCTTGACGCTGACATATAAGCCGTCCGTTAATAAACGAGCAATTGGCGTTTCCCTACGTAATTCAGAAACAAGTTTTATACGGCCTTTCAGGAAAGTCATTGCCCTTGGACCAGTAAGATTGCGACATATGCTCGAAACACGAAGTTACCTCGTGGTTAGTGGATATCTGGCCTCTGCCTTCAGTAATTCTGCGTTCTGATCAGCCGGGAATCCTACAGACCCTCTAACCCACTACCAGAATGTTACGTCAGGGTTCAGTCGGCCAGTGCGTCGCGTACGATACTTTAACCGCAGATGTGAACTCTAGGCGCGTTTGCAATTCCGCCGAGCACCCGTGAAGTTCGTTCTGTTTTTTGAGGCCGTCCCGTCTGTCTGTATGAAGTTTGATACTGGAGAATTTTATGGCAGACTGAGAACCATTTCAGTATTGTCACGTGTATGAGTGACTATCGAGGGGGTTTGGATTGGATACTGGATTTATTGACCCCTTTAACCCACAACTCGTAATTATTGTTATGGCTCTACAGCCCTTTTTTTTGGGCCTTGTCCGCTTTTCCAGTTTATTTATCCTATACACAATCGGTAGGTCTCCTTGTGCGGGGCATCAGCCCGTCGCAAGCCCTCTACCTACACACAGAACAGCACAAACAGAATAAACACACACAATATAGACATCCATGCCTTAAGTGGAATTCGAGCCCACGATCCCAGCGTTTGAGCTGGCGAAGACAGTTCATGCCTTAGACCGCTCAGCCTCTGTGATCGGCACAACTCGTGATTACATTTACTTATACTCGTAGCGCCATCGCTGATCCCCACACTTTACGAATCACACATATTATTGTTATCAATCTGTTACTAGACGTTTCCTGGTAACAGCTTCTAACTATCGCTATTCGTCTGCTTCCGGGCCAAGTCCTCTCTGAACGGCGGCTCCTATCCAACTGACACTTTTCTTCACACACTGAACTGACTCCGTTGCTCTAGTTGTCTTCCTCTTTGCATGGACTGAGTAGAAAACACCGTTTTCAATAGTATCTATTGTTGCATGCGTATCCGTTGCCGCGGGAACTTCTTTCCCGAGTCGTTGCCTAGAAACGGCTATGGTGTATTTGCTTATCTCGCGGTCGTTGCATGAGAACACACGAGCGGTTCTGCTCTTTCTCGCCAAACATCGAAGAGACATATGTTCCGAAGCAAAAGCGTGGAAAAGGCGCGAAACATGCTCTTAACCTGCGGTACACGTTCTTTACAGGTTCTAAGCTTTTTAAGGTAATTAAACAGGAATATGAACGCGTTTTCGAACTTTCGTAGTTGAACGTGGCGTCCGAAACACTCTCACAGTTGAGGGGGAAAAGCGCGAAGCAGAGTCGTGATAGATTTTAGACTGCCGTGAAAGCTGATTTGCCTTATTCTTTTTGTGCAGTGCTCTGTTGCAACGCTGCTTTTAAGAATTTTATATACAGGGGGTGATTCACGAGGGGTTACCGCCACTTACCCCGCTCATTTCTGAAGAAATTTTGAGCAACAAGTGTCATATAAACCAGGGTCCAATACTCAATATTTACAGTTACGTTCGTAATTGGAAACGCACTACTGTGAACTGATCGCCAGACCTTTCCCCGTTAGATTGTTGCATTTGGGGATGGACGGAGGACATTGTTTACCAATGGAAGGCACAAACACTTGAGGAGCTACTTGCTCGCATCATGCACGCTGCTAAGGAAATCAGAAATAACAACAGTATGCGCCTACGTAGAGCAACGTGCGCGGTTCACAAACGTGCAGACAAGTATATCAAAGCGAAGGGCGGAATTTTTGAAAATGTGTTGTAATCTCTGAAAGACTTTGCAAAATTGAACTACAGAGAATCAATTCCATAGAATTAATTTGTTTTTTTGTGACAATAAATGCATTAAAATAATGTAATTTTGTATTTAAAATTAAAATTTAGAAACCTTCAAATAACGAACGTAACTCTGTAAATATTGAATATAGGACGCAGGTTTATGTGACGCTTTTGCTCAAAATGTCTCCAGAAATGAACTCCATAAGTGGCGGCAACTCCTCGTGAATCACCATGTATATAGTGAACCTTCGCTAATACGGTTATAGTTATCCCGATCGAAATATGAAAAATACTATTCACAATTGGGTACGTACTTTAATAGATACATGACGTTTAGGAAGACAGATGAGTCACTTGTCTGATCAGACAAAACTTGAGAGTTTCTTCAAACCTGCATTGTTACGTTCAAAAACAAGTATATATATTGTCTTCTGTCATTGAACAAATGCATTGTCTTTTTTAGTTTTTAAATAAAGGCTCTACAATGGTATTTTTTAATTTATTTTCATCCGCATTTCTTACGTCAATAAAACTCCATGCTTTTGGTCCACAAGCGAACTATACCAACCGACCTAGCGACCGCCGCTTGTCGGCGAAGTTAGTGCCACTCGTGAGGATAACTGAAGAGCTATTTCAAGGAAATAGCGGCTCCTGTATAGCAGACCGAAATTAACGGCCGTAGGGATTCGTTGCGCTGACCACGTGACACCCTCTGCCCGGTAAAGTTGGCACTTAAGTCAATAAATTTTCCATTTAATTGTATTCTAATTGTCTTTGTCTGTTATTGCTACTTTTGCTTCACTAATTCGAATTATAGCTTAATCCGGACGACCTCCCTCCAATTACTCTCGATTAACGAAGATTTACTGTATAGGAGCTATTTCATTTTCGTTTAGTGCATGCAGTAACAGGAACAGTGAAGCCGTATTACTGGCTATTTATTCAGTCAGTATATAGTTGTGACTTCTTAACCTTTGGAATATTATCATCTAAGACCGAAGAGTTCCACATGAATTTTGTAAGTTCATAATAGTGTTAATTATTCCCTTTATTGCTTTTGCCGAACGCATCTGTTTAGTGTATGTTGTAGAGTTACAGAATCCTGTTGATTGTGAGGTGTGTAAACTGGAAAGCACTGGGAAGGAAGCGTCATGGCTGATTTCATTGTACTGTTTGGGACTATAAGATTAAACCAAAGCGTAACGTGACACACACGACCATAACGGAGACCGACTAAAATGGAAGCTGTGCTGCGCGATAGTAGCGGCAGCCAATGCAAAGACACTCCATTATCATGCTACATTCCCCGTAATTCCTGCTGTTCTCTCTGCTAAGTAAAGGCTCGTAGGTTGCCGGCCGGTTTGGTGTGGCTCGGTTGGAAAGCGATCTTGCTCCGGGCATCACGCGTACCTCTTGAGCGAAACTGAAAGTAACGGCCGTTCATATGGTAGACCCATGACGATTTGCAGTCTTGACGCCTTCAGTTCCTACTCGGTCTGTATACTTATTTGCTGGTAGGTGTCAGCTGTGTTGATTGCCGCAGGCCTGCATGTGCGCGATGTAGAGCAAACAGTGTTCAGGGACAATCTGTCGGCGAGGAACACAATTGTGCAATGGAAACGCCCGAAATTTTTTTTCCGTAAGGCTGTCCTGGCTGAAGACTTAGCTCTGTCTAGATGAATTGCAGGATAATACCTTGAAATAGGCCCTGACCGTTTCCTTATTTTTCCATATCCTCTGATTTAATGTAGCTCGCCCCCTCCCGTTCGGTGTTTTTTTATTGCTAGTGGGGTGGGACTAAGTTCCTTGCACTGCGGCCACTTCTGGCCTATTGTACCAGCCCCAGTTGATAGACGAGGGTGATTGTGGAGCACTTGGTGGAATGAAGATTGGCAGGGGAAACCGAAGTACTCGGAGGAAACCTGCCCCAGCGCCACTTTGTCCACCACAAATCCCACTTGACCAGACCCGGGATCTAACCCGGGCCGTCGTGGTGGGAAGCCAGCGACTAACCGCTTCAGCTATGGCGCGGTCCAAATTTATACATAGTCAGTAGGACTTCTTGGACGGGGGAGCAGTCCGTCGCAAGGCCGCTGCCTACACACAGAACAAGACAAACAGAATAAACGCACACAGACATCCATGCCTCGAGTGGAATTCGAACCCACGATCCAAGTGTTCTAGCGGGCGAAGACGCTTCATGCCTTAGACCGCGCGGCCCGTATGATCGGCGGTGTTATGTAACCAGTAGTGTTAAATCAGGGGCACTCGGTAGCGTAGTTGGTTGAGGCCCTATGCTACTAGCCGGAAGGTCGCGGGTTTGATTCCCGACGAGGTAATTTGATTTTTTCTTCAAGTGATCTAATCCTTCTAGCCGCACTGTGGCCTCTGGAGTCGATTCAGCCTCTAACAGAAATGAGTACCAGCACTCTTCCTGGGGGTAAAGGGCGGCCGGCGTATAAGGCTGACAACTTGACCATCATCTGTGAGCCGATTGTCTACACAGTGTGGCAGCCTCGACGTCTCACAACCCTATAGGCCTCCACGGCCTGTTACAGGGATAGCCTTACTTTTACAGCATCGGCTGACGGGCCTCTGGCTTCTGCGTCAGGACTGTGAAACTTTCATAACCTCAGCAACAGATGCAGGTTTGTTTGTAAGGGCGGAAACGCATTCACTGAAGGAGCCGAGTAGCGAGTATGGACATGCACGACATGCAATGTGACGTGTGAAACGCCTCAAATTATTGAAACTGTAATAGTAGAAGGGCTTACGTAATTGTCCCGAGACACAGGTCTTCTTGCATGAATGCCAGCGATAGAATGTTATAAAGTTCAGAGAAATAAATTGTTTATCGATTATCGATATTCCGAACCAGCAGTCAGTCATTTATAAATGGAATACGCAATTTCGTGGAAAATGTTCAACTTTATTCATACTTTTTGGCCGGTGTCCGTCACTGTCAGCGCATGAGAGCGAGTCTATGCTACGAATTTCGTCTGCAGAGAGAACATTCGTAGGCTTGGTGCTTGTGAGGTTGGAAGTTGCTCTCCGACTGCAGGATGAATTTAACTGGAACTTTAGCCCTATCAGTCACAATTCAGGCTTTTTAACATCCTATTTTGATGAAATAATTTACTCACAGTATGCTGCACTACACTAGCAACGTTAAATTAAAATACACATGAACCTAACACAATACTAATTATTCGTCTAACAGTTCCACTCCAGACAAGTCACCGTTTTCACTGAGTTCAGTTGTATCATTATCACTGGAGTCGCTGTCACTGCTGTCTTCAGAACGTCGGATGATAATTCTTTCTATAGCTTTCTCTCTGATTCCCTCTTTTTTGATATATTCCTTTTCATTCCTTTCGGTGCGGTCGCAAACCTTTTCCCAATTCTCTATTCCAAATTCACTGAACCATTTCTCACACTTCTTTGCCACGTTATCCAACTGAAATGAGACTTTTCTGCCCCTACTGACTGCTTAACATCAGCCCAAACGAGTTCAGTCGGATTCAAGTCTGGATGACAAGGTGGAAGTCGTAATACCGTGTGTCCATATGCAGCCGTTATGTTGTCCATTACAGAGTTTTTGTGGAGTGGTTTATGTGCCTCTATCAGGTCATAGAGCTGAATTTCATGAGATGGCACATTGTTCACTGTAAGCCACTCCATCATCTTGGCCTTCGTGGTCTGATTGGTTGGTGCCTTATTAAACTGCACATTGTGATATCTACAACAAGAACTGATTTTGGACGCAAATTCGGAATAAGTTTTTCTGTTAGCCACTTCTGATAATTTGTCGCGTTCATTTCGCTATGATAGTACCTGGTCTTGAGATGAGATTTAAATATCAACAATGACCCGGGAAAGAAGCAGGTCCTGCCTCCCGCGTGCACAATAATCAGTCTCTGGCCCTTCGTTACGGGTGCCATGTACCCTGATGGAATGTCATCCGTCCACTTTTTAGGTCCTGTGTGACTGCTGTAAATGAAGGTCTCGTCCTCATAAATTATAGTCCGACCTTCCTCCCTGTACTTCTTTATTGCACGCAAATATGCTCTCTCTTCGGCCTAATGTCGTCCCTCTCGATCAAGGCGCCCCTGTTATTTCGCGTTTTCTTCCATTTAAAAACCCATCTTCCGTAAAATCAATTTCAGGCTGGTACTACCGCCCTTGAAATTTATGGTTTCCCTGACATTTGGAAGTAATTTCCTTAGAGTAGGCACAGTTTCTTCTTTGGTGTAGAAATCATACACTGTCCATCGAATCACACATATATCGAAATCATCTGGATTTGTTATCCGTTTAGGTACAGAATAGTGTTTACCGGGAGTTCCGAACATAGCGCCTTCTTTTTCACATCGAGAACCTTCTTTGAGAATTCTCCGTAAACTTCTTTCTGAAACTCCGGCTGACCTTACTACTCTCTCTCTTGTACCTTTCTTAACGGTATCAATACATGACCTGCAGCCGCTTCACTTTTCATAAATGGACATTGTAAAAGATAAAACAATTCCGTCCAGTGTGACTGTTGAAGTGTTTACTACCTCAGTACTACAGTAAAAACAACACAGCACGCCACGAACAATCACAGGATGATATCAGAGAACCTCCTCAAGAAAGACAGGCTGTGCAAGTTCAGCCCCCGCCAAGAAAGGCGATAAGAGAAGGGACACAAACCATTCGGTTTATAAATTTTAACTTAAATAACAAAAGTTTTAGAAAACTGTAGTACACCAAGACAACCGCTGTAATTGTGAAAACTTTGGATTTTGTATATATTTTGCATTACAAACAATGTATGTTTATATATTTTAACATTCAGGACACCCATTGTAATTGTGGTTTTCAAAGAGTATCGATTATCCCTCTGATGATGGTCTATAGGGATCGAAACATGTACGGGTGCTAAGAATTGAAGTAGTAAAAACTTCAACATTCACACTGGACAGAATTGTTTTATCTTTTATAATAATGTTAGTGTGACGGACCAGATCGAAACAAATCGAATGGACATTATTTACAACCTCTCGAGTCTGGCTGTTCAATTTTCTTTTACCAAGTTATGACTGAATAGGTTGCATTTGTTTTCTTTTTAAATGTGTTACTGCCCTAAAGGAGGTATATCAATGAAAAACAAGCAGCTGGCACGTGGGAAAAGCACACAGTATCTACTAAGAACAGCGATCCTATGAGCTCAACGTCTACCTCCTTACTGAGGCAACATAGTGTCGCTGCGCATGCTCACCAATCTTAGACTCGCCGACTTGCGTCAGACCACTACGCATCAGAGATTCACTGGCCAAAATCAGCCGTCCCACCTATGCGTGTGTGAGGTTCGAGAGGACTGCTTGGCATAGTAAAATATTGACATTACGCGTTAAAATTGTCCCATTGTTTGTGTGAAAGCATATCTGAATTCTTTGTTTTTCCAGCAGTAAATATAAGAGCAGGAATAGCTATGTGTATTTTTATTTGACTCTTGAATGAACCGGCAGGCGGTTTTGTCAGCAGCTGTAAGGTTGTAGTAAAGATTCGGTGTCCAGTGGCTTCTCAGTCAATTTACTTGGAATAAAGGAGAGGCGTCTATGCTGTCCTGGAAGCAAGCAGGCACCCAACGGGCGTCGACACATTTGTTTGCGAAGTGAGACAGACGGTAATTGCCGTGATCGGTGTGGAAAATTTTCTACAGAGGTCATCAATCAAATGAGCATGTACGAGCATGTATTTCTTTTAGTTTGTTATTTAACAATGTTTTCAGTAACGAGGCTTTGTAGCGTCGGTGACAGGATGATGATCAATGTGGAACAGTCGGGGGAATGAGAACTGTCAGAAGAAATCTAAGTACTCGGAGAAAAGTTCCTACTCTGTCCAAAACAAATCCCATACGACCTGACCTGGCTTCGAATGCGGGCCGCCGCGGTGGGAAGCCGGCGACTAACCACTTGAGCTATGGCACTGTCCACGACTGTACAACAGGGAACTACGAGTATGTCTGTCCGACATTTAGATAGGAACTATAGAAATAGGAACATCTACATTCTATCTGACAGCCAAGCTGCACTTAAAGCGCTTGACAAACACCATATCAATTCAAAATTGGTCTGGGATTGACACCAAACCCTCATGGAACTGGCCAAACATAACAGGGTACAACTGATATGGGTGCCGGGGCATGAGGGTATTGCTGGAAATGAAGCAGCAGACCAATTAGCTAAAATTGGAGCTGAACATCCGTTCATAGGACCTGAACCAGCCTGTGGCATCTCTATAGGAGTTTCCAAACAGGCAATCAGGGACTGGACTAACATAAAACATAAGAAATACTGGGGATCCTTAACTGGACTCAGGCAAGCAAAGGGACTCATACGAGGACATTCCACTAAAAGAGCGAATGAACTGTTGAAGCTAAACAGGAACCAGCTACGATGGGTGGTAGGATTACTTACAGGACACTGTCACCTCAAAGGACACCTCTTCAAACTGGGACTAAATGATAGTCCCACTTGTGAGAGGTGTCAGACAGAAAACGAAACAGCCACACAAATCCTGTGTGAATGTGAGGCTTTAGCTTATTTAAGACTACGTCACTTGGGTCAGTACTTTATGGAACCAAGTGACTATTTTGACGCCCCCACGTCCAAAATCCTGCGCTTCATTCGAAGCGCTGGGTTTCTGAGGAAATAATTAAAAAAGGGAAACACAATACACCACTGAGGTCGCGGTGCAAGGGCCGAGAAGGCCTACCCTTCATACATACATTCATTCATTTATGTGTGTCCGACTGACTTCGATAAAAAGAATTGGTTTTAGGTGTCTACACTACAGTTTCTTTTCACACATTTATACTTGATGTGCAGAATCTGCAATAAGTGTATATGTTCAATAAGTACTGGATCGTGAATGAGTTATGCTCAGTGGCGTAACTCAAATACTTGTTTTTTGTTCACTTACGTATCGTTTAAATTCATGTATTGGGGCATTACTCAGGTCTGTCTGGTAGAGTTAGGACGGTGTATCTTTTCGGTCTATGTGCAGTTTGGCTATTATCTAGTAGGTTCACTACTAGTGCATTAGTGTTGTTTTCTATGGTTGTTTATGTACCAAGGTGCGTTCAGAATGGATCGGAGTCTCTTGGATCGAAAGCGCAGGTTGATTTCGGTGTTGGAATTGGAGGCAGTCCCCTATCGCTGAATTCCATAGGTCCATATGAGTTTGAATACTGCTTTTTATAGGAGCACTCGAAGTTACTGGGCGAATTTAAATTTTATTTTGTTGCTCAAATGTAGACCATACTTGGCATGAAGCCTAAACCGAAATATATCCATCTTCCAAAAATGAGGTTCGTCATAGAAAGACAAGTTGTGTACGCCATGAAATGCATATCTGCAACTCTCAGTTGAAGTGATCAGTATCCAAGGACAGATTTCTTTCCGTTGTGTGACTAAGCAACCAAACGGGACGGGCCATATACGTCTTTCTGATTGTCTTTCTGTTGGGGAAATATGGCGACGCGACGAATATGGGTGAAAGAAAATATATCGTAGTAATAATAATAATCGAGGTAACTAGTATCATGTGTAACAGCCATTGTAGGTCCGAGTGTGTATGATTGGTGACAGGATTCATAAACCGAGAAGAAAAATATGTTGGAGTGTCGAAGTTCACCATAATTAGATGTGTACAATCGGAAAGACAGGAAAGAGCTTGCGGAGGCTGCAGTATGGGCCGCACTGGCACGCCGTCCCTCCCTGCTCACTTCTGACACGTGGTCCGGACCTCGCTGAACGAAGCCAGACGTGTTGACCACTGGGTTCATGCCCGAGGTGAGTGGTTGTGCGTAGTGATAGGAGAAATACATCCGATATTTGTGACTGGAAGATCTGAAAAGAAGAGACCACTTTGGAGACCTAGATGTAGATGATTGGATCGTATTGAAATGAGTCCAAAAGAAATAATGAGGCCTGGATTTATCCGGTTCAGCGGCGGGCTGTTGTGAACACAGCAGTGAACCTGTGCGTTCTTGATCAGCTTCACAAGTAGGGTCCTGTTGCTTGGAGTTGGTTTCTTAATGGCAGTGGCTATGCTGAGAAGCGTGCAGGTAGTGGAGGTATGTTCTGCGCAGCCAAAACGACAGTGTACAGGATGCGAAGTGTTGGAAGACGGTGGAGGTTTGCCACAGTAGCAAGCAGTTGTCAGTATGCAACCGAGACTTCGCAAATGCGAGCAAATGCTGTGCATTAAGGCCCACGCCATGAAGACTTACCATGCACTGTGTTCAGTTGAGTGGTCAGCTCCAGGCCCCGCCAACTTTATTCCCAGGGCAAGAGCCCCCGGTACCCCGTTGCAAGGGAGACAGGAGACCCAGTCTCGGTATTTTTGGAGAGGAGAAAGATGTTTTGCGACTAAGCTACTGCGGCTCCACAAATGCGATGTTTGAATTGGTATATTACGCTTATATTTATTCCTGTTATCTGTTGGTGATATTGGCATTGGTGTTTACGTTTGTGTTTAATCTAATCAGGATTTAATCTGTTCAGTTAAACAAGAATAACTTCTGCGACATTGTTAGGCGTTCTGTAGAAAGCAGAATACCTTTTGTGGATATCATTTCTGTACTCCGTCTGTGACCTCTATTTGCGCCTTAAATGTTGGACTGATATACTGGAAGTTGCGCTAACGACTGACGGGCAAAGTAATGTTTTGATTAATATCGGACAAAAATAACGGGCAATTTTTCCCTCATTTCTGTCGGAATCTTGACTAGCTCGCATGCACATTAAGCATTTATCGGAGGGAACAGTCTTTTAAACAGAAGTTATTTATGTCCAGCACATTTCTTCAGTGATTGTGACGGATTTCCTGATAGACAAACAAAATTCACATTAGACCTTGATGATGGAGACAGAGATGGCCCCTGAACCATGGGTAATTTTTAAGCAACCGACGCTGCTGACAGTGCGAGAGGATTTTATAAACAGAATTAATTTCTGTTGTTCCAGCTCGCGACTAGAGAAGGTTTCTATCGATTCTGATAAAGTTTTATATTGGGGATCCTTGCGCAATTTTGTGGAAGATCATATCTATGCGTCTGTGCGCCTGTTTGTGGACTCGTGTCAACATCTGTACTGTTGAACAGATTTTTATAACTTACATGTGACACTTTCACTTTGTCTGGTGGTTCCGGTTTTCATCTGTCATATTGGCACGTAATAAAGTCCACTTCACTTCAGTCTGTTATGACGTTTTCACATATTTATGTTGTGAACTGTTAACTAATTTTTTAACAGACAAGCGAGCAGATTTAAAAGTCGGGCAGTATGTACCATGTATAGTTTTAAATGACAAATTTGACATATGGTTACCATTATTTCCTTGTACTTGAAGAGCGGCCGAGGTAACTGGTTCTATGGAATGAGATAAGATAAGTATATATTGCCACCGTTTTGAGCACACGTTATCATATAATTCAGTACTCATGCTGAACGCAGAAAGCTTTCATTTTACGAATTCGACACCGTACCAACGCTGGCTGTGAATAACACGAGTCAGTAAATACGTCACAGCTGGAAGTCAGACTGCTGTAGTGGATGTAATAGGTTTTCTGTATCACTAATTAGCAGCACAGTCCAGTTTCATGACAGTTTAGGTAGCAGACGCGCATGCGCATATTCAGAGGCTGGTTTCAGTGGTTAAAATGGCGACTGTGTTTGAGGGGTATATTACCGAAGAGCAACGGCTTGTTATGCATTTTTTTGTAATAGGAAGAGGACTAATGCAAAGGATATTCATAAGTATACGGTGCGAAGTATTTATCACTTAAAGCGGTTCACAGCTGGATGCAGATGTTTCGTTGAGGACGAAGAGGTTGAAGCGGAGGTGCGGAAATGTAATACATCAGTCAAAAGACTTCTATGCTTCGGCTTTCGACGCACTGGTAAAGCGATGGGACAAGTGTAACACTATTGGTGGAAGATACGAGAAATAAATGTTCTTTTCCAGGCTCGGATATCACATCTTTTACGTTTTATATCCATTTGTGACCTGTTTACTGACTATCCCTCGTATCTACACCGGCAGTAGCTGTAAACGGAAACTTGGCATTCTGTTTCTTTTGGCGGAGTTTTACCTCACAACACTTTGAAGGGTTGCGCATTCTTGTAACGAATCGCATGATTTCCTCTGCCTCTCGAGACGTTAACTCTTCGAAGAGGATACAGTGGAAGAGTGACCACGAGATCACCGTCTCGAGGAATGTGGTATGATTAGGGACCGGATTTTTATGCCCTAATAATCCCTTAAATATGTATGCATTTATGCAATAAAGACTTCCGAAATATGTATGAGACAAACTCCGTCTTAAGTGCAACAATTTTATTGTAGTCCTTTCTTCTTCCCTTCCTCCACACTACATGTTTCGGCCCTAAATGGCCATCATCAGGTGTGTATTCTTACGTAGCTGCTACACTGCCCGTAGTTTAAAATTTAAAATCACCAGTCTTTCCAATTGTATGTATGTATAAAATCTTTGTTAACCTACACGCGTCAATTTGATTTCTAAAATTTGCACTTTTTTAAAACTTCAATTCAAATTAAAACGTCTATAAATCTTCTTTTCTTTTTCCAAATGTTTAAAAATTAAAATTTTCTCGGGGTACACGCCCTATGTCTATAGTGCTGCAGCGGCTACTTCTTGTTTTATCGCTGTTCAGGTATTGTTCTGTGTAGGCTCTCTCTGTACACGTATTAAAGATAAGCAGCGACACACACAGAGAGAGCCTACACAGAACAATAGCTGAACAGCGATAAAACNTTAAAATATGCACATAAAAATTTATACCAAATATTAAAATTGATTTTACATTATTTGAAGACTAACAAATCAATATTTAAGTTCATTTTATGTAATCACTGAATGATTCATTTGCAATAAAAAGCTATACTTAAATACAAATCATGCAACAAAGCTAACATATTTCATTACAAATTTAAAAAAAAAAAACCAATGGTACTCACATTTAGCTCTACGAACTTTCAACTTCTCTCCTGTTGCAGTTCACAATTACTAAATGTTCTAGGTTTTCCATAGTTAGTCGCCACCTATTGTCTCGTAAGATGTCCTTATAGCGGGAAAAACTTCTTTCCACCTCACAGGAACTTAGGGGCGCATGTACAAAAGCCGCTATTTGCCCCACTGTTAGTGATCTTTTACTTGGCAGTTCAGTACGTTTACCTGCTAAAGTTTCTTCAATTTCACAAATTTGTTCATATCCTGGATTTTTTTAAAGAATGCTGTGTACTTTTTCTTTTACTACTTCACCGACTCTTCCAGGAACCGAATTCAATTTGGAAACATTGATTTTGAACAAACTTAACGACTGATACAAAGTAGTATTGCAATTGCTTGCCTCCAGTGAGGAAATGGCGGATGGAAGATGAGAGAAGTGAGTAGATATATAGCAAAGATTAGTTTCTAGTTCTGCGTTTTTTAGTACATCTTGGGCAATTTGAATTGATGCTGCACTTTTGGGATCAAATGTATTCACGACA
>NW_019723308.1:180060-282857 GCF_002891405.2 Cryptotermes secundus
CTAAGCAATTTTTGAACAGGAGCACTTTTCGTGGATTTAATTTTAATATTCTCTTTGTGTATATTAGTGTTCAAATGCTGAAGCACTTGAAAGCGTTTTTCACAACCAACTGTTTTCTCACACGCTCGGCAATAAAGAATTTCGTTATCCGTACTTATCATCTCTCCTTCGAACTCCCGCTGATACATCTGTAATTTTTTTCTGACTTACTTTCACTTTCGGCATGACTACAGAACGCTAAACAAACGTAACTACAGACTAGTCGCCACTAATGTGAATGGCCCCCAGCTTCAAATGAAGAAGCGTAACGAACCTCATGGAGACTTCGGAAATAAATAAGTGAAGTCCCTTATCGGTTGAATAGTATTACGTTGATAGGTGCTCCATGTGGACGCTTCCGACTAATCTCTTCGCGGCCACTTTGATGGTACACGGATGAGGCAAGTTACGACTGCAGGGATCGAGGTTGAATCGTATTACATTGATAGCGGCTACATGTGGACGCTTCCGACTAATCTCTTCGCGGCCACTTTGATACGCGGATGAGGCAAGTTACGAGTACAGGGATCGAGGAAGTCCCGTCCTGGGTATTGCTTCAGAAACATGAATCATGACGAAATGTTGAGTGAAATATGCAACATATTCTAACGCGGAAAAGAAAAATTGTATACACACGACCATAATTAATAACGTAAAATTAAAAAAAAATATATATGATAAACATTTTAAAAGGGAAATATGCAGTATAAATAGAGATCTTCGAAAATATGATGCTTATTCATAAAATATGCATTTATATGCACCATCAAATCATGTCCAAAATTTAAGAAATGAAGTAAATCATATATATATCCAAACCAGCATACTTTCTGGTTGCAAGAAAGGAATATGCACATGCATTAAAATCCGGTCCCTAGATATGATGTAGTGTGAAGATGAGTACTGAAACGTGCTGCCTGCCTGTCAAGGTACTCGGCGTTACACTCCAGAAAGCTTTGATCGTAATATATACTGCAGTGACAACCTTAAGTCTCAGGTTCGAAACACAATTTTTGCAGTTTCTTCCAATTATTATTGGTTTTATGGGGGTGTAGGATTTTTTCAAACTAACAATTTGGAACGCGGAACTAGTAACGATAAGGAGGTATAGCAATAAACCTCGCTGCTGCACCCAGAAGTGTAATTGTCAAGGGTTCAGTGTTCCTACATGGCACGATTTATTTGCTCCTCTCACGGAATATACATAGTTTGATTGATCACGTCGTCATAGATAGAAGACACGAAGCCCGATCATTAAGAGGAGTCTGCTTGTGTCTGATGATTGAAGGAGTTGGAGGAGAAGCTGTCAGTACGTAAACAAGCAAGGCAGAAGTTTAGTATGGAGAAATTTAGTATTGTCACGTGATAGAGTGACGATAGAAGGGATCTGGATTGGTAATCAGATTTATTGGACTCTCTGACACACAACTCGTGAGTACACTTTGCAAATCACTATCACGCAAAGACTAGTGACCTTAGTCACGGTCTTCACTACGCTCTTTGGTAATGTATTCCAACAGCAGATGTTCCTCTACTTCCGGGCTCACATTCTCGCAGGCTGGCGGTCATCTCACACTAATCTCCTACTCTTCTAACAGTCGTCTCAAGGTAGTATTGGCACGGATCGCACAGAAAACATCATTTTCAACAGCTTTTATATTGTTGCGACTTTCACGTGTCGGCTACTGAGCCATTGCTTAGCAACAGGCGTGTTTACAGAGCCGTTTCTTAGTAACGGATATCTCTGGAGACATTCCGCAATATCAACGAGCCAAACGATGTCTTAGTTAAAATGTATTACGTCAGAGTTTGAAACACTTGTGCCGATTTGGAACCCCGGATGCCAATGTCGACAACAGGACTAGGGATGTATCAGAGAAAATGTCGAAACTTGACTCGTTCATCGAGAATCTTCTCGTGCGACATGTAGGTAACATTTAATGTTATGTTGACAGACGGATGGGAATGCAACCAGAAGATGCGAACTGTAATGGCCGTTTGGCTGCACCGATGTCCACTCGTACATCCAGCCTACAGTTTATCGTACCATATTTTTACTTCAGATGTGGACGTGTAACTACGAGTATAATTTTAACACGTTTTTAGATTTATAATAACTAATTCCATGGAGCCGAGTCCTTGAGAAGCCAACAGTCGCTCAGCCACTCAAGACTTTCCCAACATTTTATTGAACCGGAAAATTCAGTACCATATCTCCAGAAGAACCCACCACTGGTCCCTGTCCCGAGCCAGACGAATTGAATCCATAACATCCCATCCTTTTTTTCTCTAATATATATTTTAATATCCTGCCATATACGTCTAGGTCGTTCTAGTGGTACCTTCTGGTTTTCTCACCGAAATCCATATTAAGTCCTCTTTCCTCTCATGTGTGCAACATGCCCTGCCCATCTCATCCAACTTGACGTGATCATTCTAATTTGGAGAGGAAGGTTCCTCGTTATGCAGTTTTCTCCATCCTGCCACCATTTCATCCCTATTTGGTTCAGGTGTTCTCCGCAGCACCTTCTTCTCAGATACCCCCGGTTTAGCTTCCTCCCTTAATATTAGGGGCCAAGTTCCCCATCCGAACAGAACCATAGGTAACATTGTAGTTTCGTTTTTAGACAGCAGGCGAAAAGCCTGAAGGTTGCGAACTGGATGGTAGCAAGCTCTACCCGAATTGAATCTCCTTTTAATTCCCTCCTGAATCAAGTTTTGATCTGTTACTGTCTTTCCCAAATATTTGAACTGGTCACATTTTCAAAGGTTCTGAGGCGAACTGTGGATAGCGTTACCCAAATGTAATCTGCTCTTAATTTCCAAATGAATCAGATTGTTATCTACTCGTAGATTCGAACAGGCTCTGAAGATGGTGTATCTTTTTATGTGTTCGTATGTATGTTCCCACGCAGTTGCTCTGAAAATAACAATGATAACACCACACCGATATTCACAGGTCTAAACAAGACAACACAAAAAACACGGACGCCACGAGAACAAAGTAGCGCAAGAAAAGATAAAGAGTTGATGTTCTCACGCAAATGTATCTTAACATGAACGACAAAATGCAATAACAATGGAATACTTTAACTTAAGAACTAATGCAGGGTAGCAATTTCAACAAGTGAACGGTTGGCTGAGGATAGTCAAATAAGGCCGAAACATGTAGCAGTTTAATTCTGATTCTAGTATTATTTTAAATTTAATGAGAAATTTTAAACGAAGTTACATTAAAGATAGAAGTAAGTGCTTAAAGTGATACATCAATGCAGAAGGTTACTGAAATACAACAGCATGAATTTAAATTTGCGTTGGCAATTATTGAGAGTTCTCGTTTTTGTCACAAGAGTGCGACACGACGGAGAACACGAAAGAAGAATGATAATTGTTAAGATCTGTGTGTATCGTAAGGAAATATGGGCTCAGGTGATCGAGCAGTGTTTTCTGTATGACAAAATTCGTACGTACTGCAGTCACATATGATTATTTGTTTCTGTGAAGCCCTTTTATGTTGAAAAGCATGAACTCTTTTTACAAGAATTTGTCTCCTACCCTTGAGACTAATGTGCTGTTAATTGTTAAGATCTGTGTATCGTAAGGAAATATGGGCTCAGGTGATCGAGCAGTGTTTTCTGTATGACAAAATTCGTACGTACTGCAGTCACATATGATTATTTGTTTCTGTGAAGCCCTTTTATGTTGAAAAGCATGAACTCTTTTTACAAGAATTTGTCTCCTACCCTTGAGACTAATGTGCTGTCCCGGTTTTGAGGCCTACATCGGAGCTGCGTTCTGTCTGAAACAACTGACTGTGCCTAATTTCAGTTTGTTGTCTCTTGATTGCACACATTTCTTGAGCCACTGTTGCATTTCATCCGTAACTCTGTCACCCTTTTTACGAATTTTTAGCTTCGTGTAGCAAAGTGTTTACGTATTGAGGTCGACAGTATCAATAAAAGTTTGATATCTGCCGATCGTGTCTTTAGGGAACATGTACGCTCTCCTCCGCCTGCCACAAGCAGAACTGTGAATACCTCAGGCCCGACGTAACTTTGAGTCGCTCCTTTGTATTTTATGTGAATTAATGAAGATTATTTTTGTTTTCAGGTAAGTGACCATTAAGGCATAGAGACACTGTGTCGATGCAAGTACTCTTATAGTAAGTAGACCCTTCTGTACTTTGTTATAATCTAGTGTTAAGGTCACTTGATGGCAACGCAGTAGAACAGCTGTGTGTCGTCTCATGACAGACAGGTGACATTGGTATGTGTTTAGATTGTCACTACGGCACAGCGTACGCTCGTCTACGGAGGATGTGAATATGTTTTCTTCCGGAACTTACGTGGTAACAATTGCTTGCGGAGAACAACCGCGCTGTAAAATGTATAAATACATTAGTAAATATGTGAAGGGCAGTGGCGTGTTGCTCATTGCGCTGTGAGTTGCAAGAACGACCTACTTCATCTAGATTCCTAGTCATAAACTGAAAACTTCATGCTTTCAGTTGATTGTACCGATAGTGTCACAATAATTTGAGAATTTGCTACAGTTGTACTTATCATTTAATTTGATGGCTTATATCGATATGACGATAAGCTGTCAGGGCTTGGCCTCCGCGTGACCGCAGTTTTGAATCCTATGAGGACTTACATTTTTTAGAATTTCAGTTGTATTGAATCACCAAGCTCATCGCTACGAATATCCCACGGGCTGATACACGGACGCATGAAAATGGAGAAAGGAGGGAAAGAGATAAAAGTACTAAAGGGCTAAAGGGGGCGAGAGATTCAGATAAGAATTATAACGACCTCTATCACACTCGCGTTACGGCTTTGATGGATGGGTGAACAAGTATCGTAAATCGCTGGCGTGAGCAATATTATCTGTCATTTCACAGTTACGGTAACTTGTGATAAATGTGGGCCAAATAGCAGGAGTGGGAGTTAACGCAAGTTTGTTTACGAGTATTCCAGCTGGCTTGGTAGTGTTACAGACCCTTCCTCCTCTACACTTATTATTACATCGAAATGTAACGCAAGAAATGATTACAGAGTCCCACTTTGCCGGATCGGCTTGAATGAGTATGCGAAAAGACGACTTTTAACAAATATCGTCGTATCAAACAGCTGAGTAACCTTCATGGAAAGAAGTGATGTTCCTCGAGAGACCAAATCTGCGCATGAGCTGAAAGGCGACGTCCTGGTAGCGGCAGCCTGTGAATGTCTGTTATTGTGATTTCAGCTTCAGACAGGCGCCTAAAAACTAACGTTACGATTAAACTGTATTTTATCTATGAAAAAGTAGGAAATAAAAGTGAGCATTTTCAACGGCACTTACACTAATGCAAACAGATCTGCCTTCCCCCTGCTCGCCGGCTGCACGTGAAGTGATTGTGTTCACCTGTGAATTCTTCATCATACTGTGAAGTTTTATTGAAGTTTCGGAATGCAATTCGCAGAAACGTCCAGGCCAACTAGCAAGAGGGGTTGCTTCATCGTGACACTGCCAGACCGCATAGAGCCCGAGCAGCCCAGGAGGGGATTCAAGAACTGCAGTGGAAACTTCTTGAACATCCACCTTATAGCCCAGGCTTGGCCCCTAGTGACTTCCGTGTGTCTGGTCCGCTAAAATCCATCTGGGTGCAAACGTGTCGCTGGTGATGATGTGGCTGAGACAACAGTCAAAAAGACTTCTACAGTATACTGCCTGTTTCGACACACCGGTAAAGAGATGGGACAAGTGTATCAATGTTGGTGGAGGATATACCGAGAAGTGTTTTTTCAGGTTCGGATAACACAAGTTTTACGTTTTATATCCATTTGTGACATATTTACTGACTCTTCCTCGTATGTCACACATAATGTGTTGTGCGTGACGTCAGTGCAGTAAACGGTATTTTGTCCCAGGCTGAAGTCCGGCAGCTGCTTGAAGGTGTGTGGGCAGAACTTAGGACCGTCACATCCGGAGAGATGAGTACGCAGTAATACTGAGCGTGACAGCTGAGGTGTGAATGCGGTGCCTGCCCAATTCAACTGACCGCTTAAATTGCTTCGTGCGGGTTATTTCTCTCCTCGTGCACTTGAAGTGTAACTAAATTATCCTGAAAGAGACAAGAAGGACACCAGATATTGGAGGTGCGTATGCTGCTGCCGGCTGTCCCAATCTCCGCGTCGTGCACCGAGTTCTAATTTCACAGCTTCGTTCGGTTTTACTCGATTATCGTCATCCTCCGAAGTCAAATCTTTATAGCAGTCTAAGTAACTAACTACATGGAGCTGAGCCCTTCTTGAGAAGCCGTCGATTGTGCAGCTACTCAAGAACTTCCCAGCTTTTTATGGAAACTAAAGTCTCTTCATCTTTTTCACAAGATCCTTCCACTGTACCTTATCCTGAGCCAAATCAGTCCAGTCCATACCATCTCATCTATATATCTTAAGATCCATTTTATCATTGTCCACACACATACGTCTTGGTCTTCCTAGTGGTCTCTTTCCTTCTGGCTTTCCCCACCAATATCCTATATGCATTCCTATTCTCTCCCATTCGTGCTACATGCCCAGCCCATCTCATCCTCCTTGATTTGATCATTCTAATTGTACTTCGAGAAGACTACAAATTATGAAGCTCCTCATTATGCAGTTTTCTCCAACCTCCCCTCACATCATCTTTCTTTAGTCCAAATATTCTCCTCAGCACCCTGTTCTCAAACACTCTCAGTCTATGTTCCTCCCTAAATGTCAGAGACCAAGTTTCACACCCATGCAGATCCCAGGTCTGGTCAAGTGGGATTTGTGGTGGACAAAGTGGCGCTGGGGCGGGTTTTCTCTGAGTACTTCGGGCTCCCCTGCCAGTCTTCATTTCACTAAATTCTCCATCATCATAATCACCCGGTGCAGGCTACAATAGGTCAATCACTGGCCGCTGTGACGAGTGGAACCAGTTTGACTCCACCCCCCACTAAGCTAACCTCCTTATTTGCGTGAGTTAAAGTTTGTGTGTTTTTCTTTATGATATCTATATTATCAGGCAGCGCCATAGCTCAAGCGGTTAGTCGCTGGCTTCCCACCGCGGTGGCCCGGGTTCGATCCCGGGTCTGGTCAAGTGGATTTGTGGTGGACAAAGTGGCGCTGGGGCAGGTTTTCTCCGAGTACTTCGGTTTCCCCTGCCAATCTTCATTCCACCAATTGCTCCATAATCACCCTCGCCTATCATCTGGGGCTGGTACAATAGGCCAGAAAAGGCTGCAGTACATGGGACTTAGTCCCATCGCACTAGCAATAAAAAATAAAAAAGTAGTCCCACCCCAATAGCAATATAAAAATACTGTATATTATCACCCAGTAGATTCACGTAATTAGCATAGACTAGAAGCTGATGTGTCTCATTTAATTCAGTCCCACCTGGTTTTCTTGGACCTTCCTAATGGCATATTCTAAAGCAAAGTTGAAAAGGGGTGGCGATAAAGCATGTCCTTATTTCAGACCATTCTGGATAGGGAAATTATGAGACAAATATTTACCTATACGGACTTTACCTTACGTTTCAATCCAACACATTCTAATCAGCCTAACTAGTTTCACAGGTACCCAAAACACTATCAAAATAGTATACAATACTTTACCCTAACTTAATCATAGGCTTTCTTGAAGTCTACGAATAGCTGATGTACTGTCTCATTGTACTCCCACTTCTTATCCAGTATCTGACGAACGCAAAAGATCTGATCAGTAGTTGATCTGTTACGTCGAAACCCACACTGATGATCGCGATTAATTTCATCTACATATGGACTTAACCTTGAGAGAAGAATATTGGATAAAATTTTGTATGAAATTGGTAGCAGTGATATCCCCCAATAATTACTACAGTCAGTTTTATCACAATTCTTGTGAATTGGTACAATAAAGACTCCTTCCAATGATCAGACAAGTCTTCGTTATTTCAGATAGAATGAATTAGCTTGTGGATCTCAGAATGTAATAATTCACCTCCTGCAGTCTGAGCAGAGAAAGACGTCCAACCAAGAAAGTAGGTCTGTAGCCCCATATACCGCACCGTACCGGGCTCCCAGGAACCGATCAATAACACTGGCGTGTAGATTTAGAACCGGGTTCCAAAGGTCGATCGACCTTGTACACTACGGTTTTTACAGTACCTACATTAAGACACTGGCACACGATATATATCCCCTCCCACACAGAAGTAATGTCCATAAATGAAACATTGGCGTCACTTTTATGCGCTGCGAGTTCCACATGCGACCACAGCGGTTGAAACGTGCAATCAGTACCAGCCTCGCGGCTCGCCGTGTCTTCTGTCTTGTTCGCCAGAAATGCAGATGATCAGGAAGACAGATTTTCCACCTTTTCCAAAATCATGTAAATAAAAGAAACTTCATGACAAGGTGGGACCCCAGAATGGCTGCTAAATTCTCTGGATATTTTACTGGGTATAAAAAAGAGTTTACTTGCAGAAGCAAAATGACAGATCTGCTTCAGCATTATAATCTTTTAAGATTAGGCCGACCCTATCGCTTGGGTTAGCCGGCACAGTCCCGTTTTTTATTCTCTCGCCGGCTCGCGACAGGTTGATTAAGAATTGAGAAATGACCCGGATCTCAACTTTAAGTCATCATTATTCTCTATCAACGAAGTTTGGTTCCCGATGGAGAAATTTGTTCTCGAGCAGCCTGTTACCGGCACACCGTTTCGTGTTAAGACTCGTCTACGAGAACAGGAGCAAGCAAAACACGTGGGGCGGTTCTACACGCATTTACGACGCAGTCACTGTTTCGAACTATAAAGCGTCGAATGGAATCATGATTGACGTCAGGGCAGCCAGTGTACCATCCGGGATCCGAACTGAGCACTGAACTAACGCAAGTGTAGTGCGTTATCAGTTATCAGTGGAGCAGCCTGTGAATTTTCTTGTTCGTAATTTTAGAGGAAAGGCGTAATCAGTCTTAAGTTTGTAAGTATGCGCGTGCCATCTACCCCCCCCCCCTCTTCAAGGCATTTCACGGAATTTATTTGGAAAAATGTGGCCACCCCATTTAAGATCCTCTTGACGCTAAATATTTATGAACGTATCTTGTTTAAATTAAAGTCAAATCATGTGACCCGTCGAAAGCAGACAGCCAGTTCAGCGCGGCGGACGGAGAACTGCTCGGTTTTGTAGAACTTGGAACTGTGACACAGTGGGTGATGTTTAACTTACATCCCGCATCTGCAGTGGGGTTTCTAGACACCTCTTCCGTGAAGCGAACTTGGGAATTACGAGAGAAGCGTCTGTCTGTAGCGTCTGAATGCACGTTATCTCCTATTCAAGATTTAAAGTACAGCATAACTGCAACAGCCGGGGACATTTATTTTGGCTAGCGAAGGTCACGCCATCATCTCCAGCTAATGACCGGTATGGTTATCCCTTGCCAGCTCGCTACTCGTGGAGTCTCAGGGAGCAGTAAAAGAACAGTGGGGTGTGGGGACGAAGGGGTGATGACCTTATCCGCCCAAAGGAAACACACCGACTGCACTGTTACAGTGTCTGTGCGAAATAAGTCGCGGAAGTGTGAATTACCAGGCATTTCACCGGAATCTATCAATGGCTGTAAATACCATAGGGACCTCGGCCGCATTTTCAGTTTCTTAATCTATACACAGTTAGTAGGACTTCTTGGACGGGGGATCAGCCCGTCGCAAGGCTGCAATCTACACATAGAGCAATACAAACAGAACAAACGCACACGGACATCCATGCCTCGAGTGGGATTCGAACTCTCAATCCCAGCGTTTGAGCGGGCGAAGACGATTCATGCCTTGGACCGCGCGGCAACTGTGATCGGCCATTTCAGTAGAATGCATGCCAGAAAGTGAAATGCTGAAGTCCCCACTCGTGACCTTGTTTTCCGGTCTGGGTGTGCGGTGTACCGACAGTCTCCGTACCATTCAAGTTGGTCTACAAGCACTGCGTACTCTGAACGTATGTCCGGGAGCCGTCCGGCCCGAATCTCGGCCCCATTGACGTCATCCGAGGCTATATAGTGTCGACACCGAAGGTCTCGTTAAGTTACCGACCAAAGAAAGAGAGAAGACTGAAAACCGGCTCATTTTCAGTTTCACAGACGATGCTGAGCTTGGCATTACTAGTAATCTACGTTTGTGGGGGTGCGCAGAACAAGACGTTATGTCACTTCGCTCCTTTCAGCCAGGGGTTCTCTTGAAATCAGCTGTACTGAATTATTAATCAAACATTTTAAGTACATGTAAGTTTTGAGGTTTTCACGGCGATGACTATGAAGAAAGTCGTCTTCTGGGTTTAGGTGCCGTGTATTCTTCGTTTTGGCCGACGTTTCGGAGGAACGTATCGCCTCCATCTTCAGAGCAGTTGAATGGCTTGGAATGCAGAGAGCAGTAGCAGTAGTGATAGGAAGTGACGTTCCTCCGAAACGTCGACCAAAACGAAGAATACACGGCGCCTAAACCCAGAAGACGACTTTCTTCATTTTAAGTACATGTTTTCGTTAGCTAGTTTTCTGTTGTTTAACGCTCTGGCGTCTCATAGCTGTCGATCTTGGGAAACAAGCGATTGGTAGGCAGTGAAACAGCACTTTTGCGTTGTGTAAGCTCATACAACGAGCTGGGAAACAGACCAGAGCCGGAAAGAACGGACATCACTGCACATTGTCTGGCATGTGCCTTCATGCGTTTTTATTTTGTTTTCTGTAAGACATCCGATTAGATAGTTCACTTGGGTGGAAACGGTGTGATGCAAAAGAGCCATGTAGCTTCCCCAGAGCTGCAATGCGGAGCGGAGACTTCGCGTCGGTTCTGCAAAGTGTGCCGCTGATTACAGCAATAATATGCAAGTTCCAGCTGTCTCAGCGTACATGAACTAACGCATATCGGTGTGTTGCGTTGTCTCCTTTCCCGCTCTGCAATCGGTAAACCTTCAGTTCCTTTCTTGCTGTAGTCTGTTTGCGGACACGTAACTGACGACCGCGGCGGTCGGTGGGGGTCACATCGTGGGTACCGAGTGGGACAAAGTGAAAGTGAGGCAGTGGAACTGGCGAATTTCTGCGCTCCTGCTTTACGTTCATGGGTAACATAAATAACGGCCGAGAACAAACGACGTGTTAATTTCTTTCTGTTCTAATACAGCCACCCAGTTTTACATTCATCACATATTCATTGGACAGTTAAAAACTTTATCTTTAATATTAAGATTATGGGTTTCTGAGTTGTGTTGCCGTGTGGTTTGAACGAACATAATCGCCTCCATTTTCAAGGCTGAAGAGTAAGCCGAGCAAGAAGGCCGCGCCACAGCTCAAGCGGTTAGCCCCTGGCTTCCCACCGTGGCGGCCCGGGTTCGATCCCGGGTCTGTTGAAGTGGGATTTGTGGTGCACAAAGTGGCGCTGGGGCAGGTTTTCTCCGAGTACTTCGGTTTCCCCTGCCAATCTTCATTCCACCAATTGCTCCACAATCACCCTCGCGCATCATCTGGGGCTGGTACAATAGGCCAGAAGTGGCCGCAGTACAAGGGACTTAGTCCCACCACACTAGCAATAAAAAAAAAAAGCCGAGCAAGAAATCGGCTGAAATGGCTCAGCTTTCCACTGGGCGAAACATCGCGTTGCCTTGGAACTACACGACCTTACAAGCCAGAAAACCACACTCATCACAGCTACCGCTGCGACAGCCTCAAATCCAGCGCAAATTTAACGTGTTGGCATCACAATATTCTTTGCGTCGCTTGTTCATAATCTCCACAAGAAGCTTCTTTAAAGTGAACCCCAGGGCGTTTTATTGTTTTTCTGTATTGTTAGAGATGTGGTCTGCCTAGTGTACCGTTCATAAATGATCACAACGCCCAGCGATAACGGTGACATAAGGAGGAAAACTACAAGAAGATTTTTTCTTTATTCCTAATGGGGTGGGACGAAGTCCCTTGTACTTCGGCCATTTCTGGCCTATTGTACCAAGGACCCTGAGGGGCGGATAGAAGTGACCAGAAGACGAAGAAGACGACGTAAGAAGATGCTGGATGACTTTGGGGATAGAAGAGGATATTTTTATTTGAAGGAGAAAGCTCTAGATCGCATTAAGTGGAGGAACTGTTTTGGAAGAGATTGTGGACCTGTCGTCTGACATTACTGGTGAATGAATGAATGTACCAGCCCCATATGATAGGTGAGGGTGATTGTGGAGCAGTCGGTGGAATGAAGATTGGCAGGGGAAACCGAAGTACTCGGAGAAAACCTCCCCCCCAGCGCCACTTTGTCTACCACAAATCCCACTTTACCAGACCCGGGATCGAACCTACAAGTCGATAGTGTGATGCGTGTTTGCCTGGACTGTCCGGTTTCCTGAGAGAACTGCCCCGGCATCTCGCGGTCCTCTGTGTTGCTGCTTGCGTGCATGGCGCCAAGAGAGCAGAAGGTCCCAAGTTCATACACACGTGGGATTTATTCTGTCTGTGGGAACTGCGTAGTGACTCCGCTTCTCTGTGAAGGATTCAGTCTGTATCTACGTAGGATCTACGTTTTCCGAGCCCTTTTGAGGGATTTTCAGGAATAAACATCAGGCTGTTATTATTATGTGTAGCTGAAATTATTTCCTCGTCTGTTGACTAAAGTTGATGGCACAATAAGATATGTCTATATCGAGCAAATTTCTGAGGTGACGCTTCTGGCTTGTAAATTGGGACGCGTTCGGTTCGAATCTGGGCCGGACACAAACTATCCAGACAGGTTTCTTTCTAAGTTTCTCTCTCGGCACTAGACGAAGGTGAGTGGTCAGCTTCACATCTTTGTCGCGTTACCTCCACTGACAGAGCCCCGACACCCTGTCGATAGGAGGCTGGATGGGCCCAGAAGTTGGTCTGGAAGATGCGGAGAGGAGAAAAATCTCTTGTCCCTGCAGGGAATCGAACCTTGGTCGTCCAGAACGTAACCGAGTCCCTATACTAAATGAGGTTTCTCGGTTCCTTATGTTTATTTCATCATCATTTTCATGGATTATGCCTCCTGAAGAATATCCTGGTACCCCTCCATCTTAACTGTGGACATGATGTGTTTCGTTTTCTTTTTGTTACAATTTTTTTGGGAATCCGCCTGGTTTAACGACACTGTCAGTTGCTGAGACTGCATAGTGTTGAGTGACAGGTTGGTTAGTGACGAATGTGGAAGGAGGCGGTCATGAACATATTTGAGGAACTGTGCACTATACTGAGAAAGCATCGGTCTCAGCTTCTCGAAAGCTGGAGCTCACGTAGGTGGAGGAGGAGTGCTCTCCACTCGATCGTGACGTGGTCCTGGTTCCCATCAGGATTGAACGCGAATGTCACCATCAACTGGAAAATAAACCTCTCCAAGTTTCATTTATTAAGGAGAGAAGCAGGTTTGTTAGGATCTCCGCTGTGTGTGTACCTTTCAACATTTGAACCAGTTTGGTATGGAAATTCTGTCAGTGGAGATCTGTGGCAAGTGTCAATGCCTGTGAGAGGGGCGCAGGATTCTGAGATTGTGTGGGACTGTGTTAGCAAGCGCTGGGAAATATGAAGTCAGTATTTGTATAGAGTGTAATTCCACTTCTGTGTGAATTATCAAGCCGAATTATAAGCTGCCGTAGTAATTGCGTATCCATTATTGTTTGTAAGTCAACAAATGCGGACATCGCTATGCGAAAACGTAAGGTTGGAATATATAAATCTAATGTAGAGAGTCGGTATATAAGACATATTTATAGGTTCTTGCCAAGAAGGCTTCCAGAGCCGTCAGGCAGTAAAATATCATCATGAGTCCGTTGGGACTTAGAACGAAGAATCGCTCTGCTGGTGAGGACTAGCAGCAATTTACTGGCCTGGACTTGACTGGACATGGAAAGTAGGCTAACAATAGAGGAGCTTGTTGGAGGCGATGCTTTCTCTGCGGGCCGTCCCGAAATTATATAAAGAGGACACCTCTCTGCTCAGGAGTGGAGCCCCTTTGGAGGCGGCTCCGAATACTTCCATCGTATCCCTGAGAATCATAGGAAGAGACGAAAAGGTACACATGTGCCTGGGAGTTTAACTGGGTCAGCCTGTGCCTGGGAAATATACGTCGTAAATACGGGGACTTGACCCTCCAGGTCGGGGAAGTTTCGAAGCTGAGACAGTATAAATATGGTAATCAGATCAGCTGGACTCTGACCCGAGAATGGCTGCTCTAGCGAGGACCAGCATCAAATGTAAACGAGAGATCCACGCTCTCGTGAGAGAGGATGTTACATAAGGACTGTGGCCGCTAGAGTTCACTTGAAAAAGAACTGCTGGTCGAGAGTCTCAAGGGGCTTGACGTCAAGACGAACTGTTTGGTGGTAAACCGCTAGTCGTAAAATAACTCTGACAAGCCGTGCCAGTTAGTCGTTGGTTTCCCACCGCGGTGGCCCGTGTTCGAGCCCAGGTCAGATCATGTGGATTTATAGTGGACAAAGTGGCACTGAGGCAAGGTATCTAAGAGTACTTCGGTGTCCCCTGCCAGTTTTCATTACACCGACTGCTCCACATTCATCATCTATCATCTGGAGCTGGCACAATAGGCCGGTTAGTGGCCGACGTACCAAGTGGACCCAGTCTCACCTAACCCAAAGAAACTAAAAATGACTCTGACTCTGCTCAGAAGTGGTCTGAAGGCTTCCAAAGCCGTCAGCAAAATATGAGCGTGAGTCCCATTGGACTCAGAACCAAGAATCACATGTGCTGGCGAGGGCCAGCATCAATATTGCATTCAGTAAGTCAGTCACTACTACTACTACTGGAACTGTTATTTATACGTAGCGTAGTTAAAATTGCAAGTCGTTAAAGAATTCTAAGTAGGGTTCAGCAAACAACAACACCGTTTCCAAGTTCGCTAATTCACAAACTAAACGCTCTGACAGCACAAGATTTATAGGGCTTATAGTGTATGCAGTAGGAAGGCAGGCTTTGAGATTTCTGTTAAGAACTCACTGTTTTATCCGGTAACGTAACTAAGTTGACACGATGTCTGCCCCTGATCAGCCACTCCTACTTCTTACACGGAGGATACCAGGTGATACCTATCGGGTACGTGACCGGTTCCTTCCCCATCCTTTCCAATACAGCATTCACGGTCGTACCGCACGACATTAGGTTTCTGTTTCGAGTTGTCAAAACTCCTCAGACACGTTCATATTGTTGATGGTAAGCAAGTAAACGGCTCAGATATGTCTGCACTTTTAGTGGCATGGCTTGGAAAGGACACACACGCACGTGATCATACCACAAGCGTCGCTTAATCTGAGATCGCAATAATCTTCAGTTTGTGTTAAGGTTGAAAAGTATTGGTTCTGTGGCACCAGCCTTCTAAAAGTAAGCGTGATAATTGCACAGAACAGGTAGGGTGTGCAATTTCATCGTTTAACTGACAGACGCGCAGACATGGCCGGCCATTTCTGTTCAGAACCTCTGTGCTAGATACCGTATCGCCAACTGTCGACCGATCCTCCCTTTGCCGCGGTCAGGTTACCGTCATGTGTTCCTACGCCCCCGATATGATTACAGAACGCCCACTGCATACAGTGTAAGCGAATACAGCTTGTATACGCGTAGTCAGCTGGTTCTTGGAGACGCAGTCGTCAAAGAACTGACATATAACTCAATTCCTCGCCAGCCTTGGGGGAGGTTACGTTCCTGAAAAGAACCCATACTGGCAAGACCAAATAAGGTGTTAGGGGAACCGTGGTCACGGTTAACCATCGACGGAGCTTGACTCAACTGCCACATTCTCCCCTAAGTACAAAAAAATGGCGACGTGAAGTGATAAAATTCAAAGAAATGAATAATAAATTAAATACAGAAATGTGTCACAAGAAGACACACTCGAAAGAGCGAGTGTGGATCTCTTGGTTCTGAAGCCACCGATTCTCGCCGCCTGTGTATAAATGAAAGCCGCTGATACATAAAATCAAAGATCTATACGGAAAACAACGGATATGCCTGTATGATTTACTCTACTGGCAAAATCGCGGTTGGAAAGGGATTGGTGTTTTGTAGTTTCATAAAGACTGCTTAAAGTGATGCCGCATATGAGAACATTTTGTTCCACAGATCGTAATGAGTGCGAAACGCGAGTCACTGAAGGCGGCGAGTGAAAATAGTGCGCTCGAAGGGGTACAGGACTCTTGGTGCGCCACGTCTGATTGCCCCTGTGTTTGTACTGGTCGTCCGTGCGTCGGAATTTACATCTCGTGAACAATCAGTGTTGTCGAGTTCGCGTCTACAGAAACCTGCACCATAGACGCAGCAAAGCCGAGTTTCTCGTGGTCGGGGTATGGGCATTGAGACATTCTAAACAAAATTCATTCTGATTTTTTTTTCTCTGTAAATGCAGAAATGTCAGATTTTTTAAATTTTATGAAGTAATAGCCACAGTTATGGGTTTGCATGGAATGTTGAAAGGAAGAACATGCGAGAAGAACTGAATCGGCAGAAGAGTGTATATCTCGTCGGAGTGAGAGATCATAACGCTGATAAAGATATTAGAGAAGAATTGGGAATAACAACCCGTGAATGCAACGATGAAAGGACTGTCCAATGTAATAGCCACATAATTTAGAAAGAAGGCTTGAAATCACCAGTAACTTTAAATAATTAATACTGCAATATGGTTTGGTTCACACTGGCATAGCAACCTAACCGACTCTGCATTCACCTCGATATTGCAACACGTACGGAAATGTGCGAATATGTTATCAGTTTTCTGCTTAATGCCAGTGTCTGAACGGCTTGTCATATAACAACGTACTAATTAACTAAATAACTAACTTAATGGAGCTGAGTTCTTCTTGAGAAGCCGCCATTTGTGCAGCTACCCAAGAACTTCCCAGCAATTTATGGAAAGCAAAGGTTCATTACCGTGTTCACAAGATCCCTCCACTGGTCCCTATTTTGAATCAGATCAATCCAATCCATTCCACCCCATCTCTCTAAGATCCATTTTAATTTTATCCACCCACCTACGACTCGCTTTTCCTAGTGATACCAAATCTAATATCCATTTTCTTTAGCTTAGGTCGTGTATCCAAAGAATCATGTAACGCACTTCCAGTGCAGACTGAAAGAGATTGCGAATTGAGTGTGAAAGTGACCCAGGTTTAATGGTTAAGGGGGCAAGTTCTTGTGTATTGGACTTGAGGGCGGATATGCGATGGATGGAGCCTAGTTCTTGCGATGTGAAAACTTCTGTACATCGAGTTGGTGGAATGAAGTGGACACAGCCTGACGTAGTAAGACAAGTGTAAAGTTAAAGAGCACATTGAGTGACAATTTCATTAGCGAAAGGGCTCAGGCATGACGCATTATCGGAACTTTGGATTTGTCGGCCGAAGCCGAGGCTTCGCGACTGCAGTGCCGTAACTGAAGCCCTCGTTCTGGTTCGGGACGGAAACATCCGTGCCATGCCTCAGCTGCCAGATAGCACCGAAACTCAGGTGCTGCCAAACAAATGTTTCGGGACCTTTTATTCCCCCCCACCCCCACCCAGTCCGAAGGTTTGTGGTAAGAGTCTCCGTGTTGCACAGATTGAGACTGCTGGCTCGATCTCGAGACGACGCGATTGTGTGGTAAGCTCCCCTGTTTCATATTCAGGAGACTCCGGTTTCATATCTCAGTTTGGAGACTTTGCAGGCCTTGCAGGTAAATTCTGCCTCGAATTAGCCAGTGCCACTTCCTTCCACATTTTTTTCTGACGTATCATTCATTAAACGTCATATAATTTGACGCTGTAGATCTGTAATGTTGCCGGTCACAGTATCTACTCTAAGGCATGAACTGTCATTGCTCACTCGGACGCTAGAATCGTGGGTTCGAATCTCACTCAAGGCATGGATATTTGGTGTGTGTATCCGTTTCTTCTGTGTTGTCCTGTGTTTAGCTAGCGGCCTTGCGACGGGCTGATCATTCGTTCAGGAGTCCTACTGTCTATGAAAAATGATTACGGAACTGAATAAGAGGCCTGGGCCCTGGACTGGAATAGTTATTGAAAAAGAAATAAGTTCTGTAATGTTTGATCTTGAAAGCGCCGTTATGAACGAAGAGCGAACAGAGAAGTAAATAAAATCGATGCATATCGAATACTATGTACACACGCGTGGCAGCGCTGAGTAACTGCACGCAGTAATGGTCAGGGGTGACAGGAGTGATCTTCCCGCAGCAAATCGATCGGTGCTGCTGTTCGAGACTGAGCGCAGTATTGGCAACAATGTTTGCAATGAAATGATCGGTTTATGTATGAACTACGAATATATTGTAGGATTTGAGGTTCTCACAGCGGTGAATAGGAAGAGTGCTGTCTCCTGGGAATTTCGGATTATACAGGTAACGGGAGGGAAATGGACGAGTGGACCTCAGTTCCCGTTGGCCCGCTCGTGGGACAATGAAACCGCTGTGATCTCACACGACCTGTTGGCTCGCTCAGTGGTTGTCTGTCCCACGGGCTGGCCAATGGAAACTGAGGTCCACTGTTCCATTTAACCTCCTGCTACCTGTATTGAAGTAGGTATTTGTGGGTGCAGCTGTTCGGGTAGGTACTCTGCATGGAGGGGTTTCCTTGGGTAAGAACATTAACTACATCGAGCCGAGTTTTTATTGAGAACACAAAAGTCGCACAGTTTCTTGAATTTTCAACCTTTTGTGGAACTAGAAATTTCATTACCATGTTAAGAAGAGCGCGCTGCTGGTCTCTGGGATGAGCCGGAAGAACTAATCCACACCCGCACCACAGTTCGCTAACATCCATTTTAATATTATCCTCGCATCTACGTCTGTGTCTTCCAAGTGGTTTGACCTAGCTGTTCTGAACATCCTTCTTCGGTCCGTGGCTTATGCTGCTTCAGTTCGTAATAGCCTATACTCTCTTTGGCTGAAATTTTTATATTATCTATAATAGTTTCACCAAGCACTGTTCATATCCACACCATCTTCTAATTTTTTCAAAGCTGCGAAATTTTAATATATGAGCTAGTAAATTAACTTTACCGCCGTCTTCCATGCTATAATTCCTCAGTCCTTCTGTGGGCGGGCTGTAGTGGTAAGAGGTAGTAACGTGGCACTGCCTACTTCTCAGGGATTTTCTGTCCACTTTTCTTGTGGTTGACTAGCGAGCGTTCGAGAGCTGCTGTAATACGGCTGTGTAGGTAGTGGACGGGGGTCGGATGTTCCCTCTAACACATCGGAGGATGTACATCATTAAGGTCAGAAGTGGATGAGCTTTTTCGACCGCCGCAGACCATGTAGAAACTGTGGATCTGCTACTACCCTTGTATCTCAATATGTTGTCCACAGAATGAATGTTATGTTATCTCAGAGCTCCACGACACCATTATCTATTTAAAGACTGAATTCCTTCGAAATTTATATATACATATATATTGTCACGTGTTGGCTGTGTTCCACGACAAATAACTTCACGTGGGTCTCGGATTTAGCGAATCTTTATTGGACACTCACTCTTACAATTATTATCACTTGCAGTGTCACTTGACTTCTGGCCCAGTACTCCAATGCATGGTCTCAACTATCCTTGGCCGTGGTTGGGATCTCAGATGTCTCTGGCGGCGGCTGTCCCAAGATTGTCTCGTTCTCAGTACTTCATGCTCCAGTCTTCAGTACTCTAATACTCAACTTCCGTTCGAGGCCAGGCCCTTTTTATAAGGCGCAAACGGACTCAGTAGAGGACACCCCTCTCCAAGGTTCGATCTTACGTGTTCGGCAATCCGTTGCTTCGGGAACGCTTCTTATGGAATGCACCGGTAACGTGTTTCGTCTCATCCGTTGTTACTCAACGACAATTCGTTGCTACCATTTGTCGCCGCGCTAACTCCACAGTTTCCACGTATTCGTTGTCGTGGACGTGTCCTTTCCGATTGTAGCGGTTGTCGCGGTGATAGACTTAAGGTAGCGCGTCACATATATAAATTCAGTTCGTATCTATAAAGACCAACCAGATAATGCTGTCTGGGGAAACAGTCACTGTTTATTGTGAGAGCCATGGGGAACACACACGTACACTGTGTGAGGAGAATGCAGAGTTCTGGTATGTTGAAGCAGGTGGTATATATAGAAACCACGGGGCTTTAAAGGATTATAACATCAGCCGCCATGGTCAAATGGTTACCGCTCCTGCTTCGTGTTTGCGAGTTTCCAGTTTGAAATGTCGGGTTGGAGTCAGGTTATTCTGAGATTTTCCTGCCTTCCTTCAGTCCCTTCGAGAAAGTGCTGGGAATGCACCCCAAATCAGGCGACCATCCAGCTGATTATTGCCCACTCATTCTAACACTGGACGCTGTACGTCTGTGCTCTGAGCTACTGACAGCGCCGTTGAGCAAGTGAAAGTGACGTCTATTTGTAGCTTACAGAATATACTTACTTCGTTATTTTGTCATTTATCGAAGGAATGTAGAGCAGTAAGATATGTGTTTTTTGTGAGATAGGCTAATCAGAATTGGTTGTCAGTTCTACAGCAGCATTTATTTCGACGTGTTATCTGGAAGGAAAATGCGCCACGCCTAGTAGCAAGCGTGGCTGCTTTGTGTGGTTCCGACGAAGCCCCGTTCTAGCGACGAACCTACTTTATCCTCGACGTAGACCTGCACATTGCGTCCTGTGTGACACCGTCAGTGCCCATACCCTCATGGGATTGACGAGACATGAATTACATATACAGTCGGATATTACCCAGCCTGCATTTTCCTAGTTTTCCACAAAAATAAAAGGAGGACAGAAAATAAAACGCAACACGTAGCTCTTTGTGCCACAGAATCCTGAGCAACAGAGACCGAAGTCAAGAGTCAGATTTTCAGGACGGATTCAAGACGGAAACAGAGCAGCTTTTACCATTTCTCAGATTGAGAGAATATAGAGACTCAGACCGCCTAAATCGGTGATGAATTTCGGACTGACTGTAATGACAGTCAAGGAGAACCTTCGAGCAGACCGTTCTTTCGAAACAGGAAAACATAAGGTCCGATGATGGTGAAGACTTAATTTATAAACATGACAAAATTCGTTCACGTTAGAAATCGCGCAGTTTTAATCGCTGAAGGCGGTTTCGATACTGTCTCTCTTTACATTACTTAGCTATAAATTGTATTGCGTAAAATTGTCGCAGAAATATGCCTATCAATGTATTGTTACGTTGTGTATATATAATTTTGCCCCATAGAGAAACAGTAACTGTGTTGCCTCCTGTCTGACAGACCGTTTTGAAAGATAGCTGTTGCTGGATGTCTCAGAATCTGGCAGCCTCTAGCTCACAGCACGTGTGACGTGTTTCACTAAGCTCAGGGTCTACCAGAGTTGGTTCACTTCTCGCATAACACGATTCACTTCTTCTTTATTCGTGGGTCGTGGTGAGCTGAGTCAATTTGGTACGTCAGCCATGACGTAGGCCTGTTTGCTTCGGACATGGAAGAAGAAAAAGTTGATGAAGATTATGATGACAATGATGATAAATATCAAGGATTTGACGGAATGAGAACCGGCAGGGGAAACCGAAGTACTCCGAGAATATCTCCCAGTGGCAATTTGTCGATCAGAAATCCCATATGACCAGACCTGGGATCAAACCGGAGCGGCAACAGGTTTCACTTAGCTGAAGGCCTACCAGCACGTTAGTTAAGATCCACTGAGATTTGGTTGGCTTAGCTCTGGTTTGCAATGCGCGTAACAGGTTGGACGCAGCTCATTGTAGAACAGTTCTTGGTCTGCAGCGCATATTACAGGTTTCACTTATCTCAATGCATGTCAGGACACACAAACCGTCTCACTTCGCCCAAGGTGTAACAAACTGTGGTTCACATTACGCTTAACAGGTTTCGCGTTGCTCGGAGTGTAATACGAGCTGGCTCACGCACAGCAAGTGCCGCACGCAGTTCGTGTAACAGGTTTCACTTTGCTCACGGCTTGCGGCGGTCTGGCTTCTGAAGTGTGACGCCCTGTTATCTAGTAGATCGTTACCGACTCTCGTCCAGTACATCCATATCGACCTGTCTGACTGCTGTGTGAAACTTCGATCTCGCATGCCAAAGACCGGCTCATTGTACGCACGACAGATGACATAGAAACCCGAGTTCTCTGTACTATGATTTCATATGTATATTTTTGGTGTATAAAAAGTAAACTTATCCCCGTTCTTAACTAATTAAGCACTACGCCATGAAGACGTATGGGGAAGTGGATGTATAGAGCCACGCTTTTTTGACCTCGACACTAGTTGGTCAGTAGTCAGCTTCACTCCTAGGCCGCTTTATCCCCTGTACTCATTGGATAGGTGTCTGGGTAGGCCACAGACCCGGTCTACGTTGGGCAGAAGAGAAAATTCTTGACCCTACTGGGACTCGAACTGCGACCCCTCAGTTGTTCAGCACGTAGCCAGTAGCTGTACCGACTGCACTGTCCCGTATATTTGTGGCGTTCCCACGTGAAAGGAAGTTGTTTTATTTATGATGTCTAAACTTGTTTATTCATGATGTCACAGAAGGAGTATCCGTTTGTTGTAGATAATGCATTTCATTACCATTGGACTTTAATTGGGAAAGTTGATTTGTGTGTGGTCATTACAGCCGACAGCGTGCATCCATATAGACAGATTCTGTGGCTGCATCAGCTTAACGGAGATCATGTCTAGGCGTCTCGACATCATTAGATTCCATTGACTCATGATTATGCATTTGCATCCTCGTTTTATTGACGTTTTCACATTAAAATTGTGCATTATCTCGTTTACGTACTGGGTAGATCTCGGTTACATGTTTTAGCCCACTCTGCATGCCTGCCTGCTTGCATGGCATGTCAAAGAATGTCGCTGTGGAAGCATTGTTTCTCTTGACTGTGCCATCAGGGTCGAGTTTGTTTCTTGTTGTGTGATACAGCAGTGATGTATATTGTGCGGACCTTCTCGAAAATTGTAGGACAAGTCTGTATTGAAATTTGCACTTAAGAACACGATTCTCTCTCTGTTGATCTCAGTGCTCAAGGACTGGGATATCTGATGGGTTTATTATCCGTTAGGTGTTCAGTAGTACATCCGAGAGCAGTGTTTTAAAATGGAGTTTGGCCTTTATAGAGGGCAACCTTCAGATTACATGCTTCGACATCATTAGACTCGCTACATCGTTTCATGTTTCCGTAATTATTACCTTCATAGAAGTTTGAACATTGGGCCATGGAAGTAAATTCTGGAGCCGAACATGCTCTTGGAAACCAATATTATTGAATGTGGGTCGTCTGTTTGAGAGAATATTGTCTCAGACGTTACTTAAAATTCTTTCTCAGAAGTGTTTGTTTGGAGAATCTGAAGGTAACGAACACTTGTGAGAACTAGGCGTAGATGGCAGGATAACATTACATCGTATGAAATGTAGCGCACGAGTGCGAAATGGATTCATCTGGCCAGAGACACAGTCTAACGGCGAATTGTAATGGATATTCTGTGGACCTTCGGTTTCTGTAAAAATGCCGGGAATGTTGACTAGTTGAGGAAGATTAGCTACTTGATTGCATAACTTCCACGTTCAATGATCAGTGCTCGATTTGACTCCCTCCCGAGACGTACTGAAAGATATGAATTTGGAAAAAAACTTTTCCTCTTGTCACAAGCCAGCTGCAGCTTGTTGAAATGTGAAGAGCCTGTTGCAGTTGGGTGAACGTTGCGGTGACAGGTTCGAATGTCGTCTACGTTCTAGGTGTTTCAGTGCCACCAGTGATCCTCTTTTATCGCATTAATCTCCCCAAATCGGTAGTTTTTCCATTTGCCGTTAAGCTTCCCGTGTGCAGGAAAAAGTATTTACTGCTGAAGAATTCCCATGACCAAGCGAACTCGGCTAATCCGATGAAGGTCCCACTGAGGGAACTGCCTGAACTGTGGGGGTGGATATTCACACATCCCCGGAAACAAAACAGGCGAGACAAGTAGCTCGAGTTCCGTCAGGCATTTACATTGTTCATGGAATGACGACGGCTTTGTATTTGTATCATAAAATACAGGATGTCCGAAAAGTAATGGCGGGATTTCGAGGAGCTCTATTTAGAAACATGAGAAACATATTCAAGAAATTAACATTTTTATCTGAAAGTGCGCCTCAAATAGCTTTGAACATATAAGTTTCCGCATGTTCACCGTTCGTGACGTTGCTGTCCAATCGATGTTCCACTTCTTGCGATATACTAACTCGTGCTACCTGCTCAGCGGCTTCTCTTATCATTACTTTCAAACGACTAGGTCTCGAATTTCGTATTCTTTATGTATCCCCAAAATATATAAGAATTTGTGGGAAGAATGAGCATAGCAATAAATTGTTGCTAGTCCTCGCCAGCTCAGTTCTAGGTTTCGGACCCCATCGGAACCCGTTACCAAATTTTCTTCGTTCCAAGATCATTTGTGTGTTTGGTAGTGAGATATCCTCTTCTACGAGAGGAGTGATTAGTCTTTCTGAGTAGGCTCCACATTTGTTGCACAGCAATTGAGCACGGATGTGTCCGCATTCACACAGCGTCGAAGTAAAGGCACTTATATATTATGGACACCATACGAATTTTGTCACTTTACTATAATGAATAACATTTTTTAAAATATACAGATGATCTCTGCCAGTGCAGGCTTGTGCAGCAGGTTATGTCTTAACTTACGTAGCCATTACGAGACGGCAGTTAGTCACTTGAGTGGTCGTAGGCTTGACTACCGAAAAGTCTAAGCCTCTTGCTTCTTCTTGTCCAATTGCCCGTGAAGTTGGATTGGGCGACTTCTGCCTGTTTCCTGAATAAGTTACTTATATAAACATACACTCAGTGGAATCTGAAGGCCACACGTAGTTCACGGGCCATTGTGCGTCTGTCAGGGTTGCAAATAGCGCGGAGACCTCGGTTCTGCAGACGCGCAGTTTCAAGAAGTGAGCGACCGCCGCATACATCCAGGTGGTACAGTCATGAGACATTGTTGATCTAACTAGGGCTTTATGTAGAGTAAGTTTAATATTAATGCTTAAACGCTTACTTTTTAATAGGTTCTAGGTCCTAATGTAAGTGCCCAGGGCCTTGGCTGCAGTCCTTTCGATATGGAATCTCCATGTCATCCTCCTATAGAAGATGAATCCAAGATAAATTACATTACGTAAGATCTGAGGCTTTCACGGCGGTGACTATGAAGAAAACAGTCTTCTGGGATTTTGCACCGTGTATATGTGGTGTTAACCGACGTTTCAGAGGAACGTAAGTACCGGTTCTCACGGTCTGTTCGCTTGCAGATTTCTTATATTTTTCTTCTACCCTGAAGATGGAGGCGATACGTTCCTCCGAAACGTCGGTTAACACCACATATACACGGTGCCAAATCCCAGAAGACTGCTTTCTTCATAAATTACATTGTTTACAAAGGGTATGTGCCTTCTCTTTAGTAGTAGTATGTCATCAGGGACTACTAGAAAAATAGATCGCCTTAGTATCCCTTTCCTTGGTCTTTATGTTCTAGCGCTCAGACCCCGACTTCACAGCAGTGAGACCGCGTTGCAGCTTGAAGAAAACACGACGTTCATGCTTCTCTGCTATGTCGATACAGGTGTCATCCGCGAACAGAGCAAGATGAGTTCCAGTTGCCGCGGGGGTATCGTTCATATATGGGCTGTACAATACTGGGGCAAGGGCGGTACCTTGCACCGTTTCCACTGTTTCTCTGGAGGCAGAATGTTCGCCTTCTACTAAGACCTTAAATTTTCTATTAGCGAGAAAAGAAGGGATTAGTTTATTGAGAATTGTAGAGAATTCTAACTCTGTCAGTTTGTATGGTAGGCCAGGGTGTCATCTTGTGTCAAAGGCTTTCTCGAAGTCCAAGAATGCCACAGCCTTCGGCGTATTATTGTTGACATTTAAAGTGACGTTATCCCTCAGCCTCATTCGTCCAAAACCAGTGCTGTGGTCTGCTCAAATCCCAGACTGACTTGCAATTAGAAAGCTTCTTTCCCAGGCGTGCGTTTGGATTTTTCTTAATATCTGCCTCTCATTAAGTGTGCTCGTAGTGGACAAGAGGCACATCGGATGTGATTTTGGGGGAAGTTAGCTCGTTGCCGGGTTTAGGCAGAGTTATGATCTCTGCTTCCTTCCAAGGTGCCGGAAAGTGACAAGCCGATGACAGTGTTTAAACAAATGTATCACATGAACAAGAGGTCTTCTTGGAAGGTGTCTGAGAAATATGTTTGGAATGCCATCAGAGTTACAAGCCTTTCGTAATTTTAAGGAACGTACTTCTTTTGAGACGTCACATGATCGGAATTTCCCACGGGTTTCTAAATTAGCAGTAGCTAGCAGAGCACGGGCTCTAGCCTCCCCCTGATATTTATGGTCATAGCGAAACAAGTGACCGCCTCTGTGGTCTAGTGATCAACGTTCCTGGCTACAGATCCAGAGGTCTGGGTTCGATTCCCGGTGCTACCATATTATTTCTGAGAAGTAGTGGGTCTGGAAAGGGGTCTACTCAGCCTCGTGATGATAATTGAGGAGCTGTTTCAAGGAAATAGCGGCTCCGGTCTAGAAAACCGAAATTAACGGCCGTGGGGATTCGTTGCGCTGGCCACGCGACATCCCTTATCCGCAAAAGTTGGCACTCAACTTCGCCGACAAACGGCGGTCGCTCGGTCGGTATAGTTCGCTTGCGGACTAAAATCACGGAGTTTGTATTGTTAGCAAAACAAGTCACGCGGTGTGAATTTGTTTTCTAAGAGATATGCACCCTATTTTGTTATGGTGCAACTTCTTATCCTCGCATCTGCGCCTCCATCTCCCAGGCCGTATCCTTTCCTCAGTTCTCCGACCAAGCCGCTGTACTCCTATCTTTATGCAGACCGAGTATTACGATCCGGCATGTTTCCAAACATTCCCATCACTTTCCTTCCGCATTTGGATTGATAAACTTCTGTCCCATACGTTTATCTCGTGCTAATGGACGACAGCGCCTACCCGGTTGTTCTTGGTGAAACTTGGGTTGCAGCTGCGACCAACCCCCCTGCTTAGTCAGATGGGAAAGGTTTGGCATGTAACGCTACAACATAGGGCGAGTATAAAGGTTGTTTATGTATGTATGTATGTATGTATGTATGTGACAACCCATTATTCCGTTTTTTTAGTCTTCTTAATATCGATGTCATCAGAGAAGACCCTAAGTTCATTTCTGTTCTTTAAAAAAGTCTTGGGTTCGAATACTTATTCCGTAAGACTAAATATTATCTTCGAACGCCATATTCGGTCGGCAACTTCTCCGGCACGGGTATGAGCCAGGAAGTCTAACTTTCAGGCGATACCCTTTCTTCGCATAGGGTTCGCGTGAACCACGTGGCCCGAGGATAGCGGAGAATACCGCTGTGTGCAACCACAATATTAAAAGATGGAAATAATATTTTTAAGAATTCACCAGCCTTTTAGGATTATTGGTAAACGTTAATCCTGAAGATGGAGTGTGTGTGTTCCTCCGAAACGTTGGTACTCATGTACCAGACCACACAGTGTCAGGAGATCTTGACTAGTTTTCACTGTTGTACTTGCCTGTTGGCCTTTCTGTTCAGCGACAGGAGGTTTTCATGTATAGCACTGACAGCTGTATCTTACGTTGCAAATGCTCTGGCCACTCTGTAGCCGAAAGGGCGGTAGGCTGGCGTGAGGGGATGTGTCTATGCGTTTAATGCACGCTTTATCCTGTGCACCATTTAACGATTCTTATTTATTCGTAATGTAGCCAGTGATTATCCTGTGACATACGTTATTGAAGAACAGAGCATTGCGACTTCAAACATAGCCAACAATGTAACCCACAGCAGCAAGCCAGTTATTTAGCTGTAACGTGGTATCAGGCGGTGGGAATCGATGCTCGAGAAACCTCCGCGAATTAGGAGCAGTTACAATATTATATTTAAGCATCCTGTTGCACTCTACACGATATATGACATAAACACCGTCCCAAGTGCAACAATTTATTGTAGTTCTTTTGTCTTACCCTCTTCTACACTACATGTTTCGGCCGCAAACGGCCATCATCAGGCGTATGCACTTACGTAGCTATTACACTGCATCTAGTTTAAAATTTAAAACCATAAGTCTTCACAATTGTTCGTTTCGTCGTCACCAACACGTTTAGATTTATCAGAATCTACTTCGCTGGTATCTGTCTGTTTTGTGCAAAGATAAGCAGCGGCCGCACACAGGAAGCCTACAAAGAGTAACAGTGCTGAAAACAAGAAGTAGCCGCTGCAGCACTACAGACATGGCGAGTAACCCTGAGAATTTTAATTTTTAAAAGAATTTTAAATTAGAACTGAAGATTTTAAAAGTGCCGGTTCATAATATCAAAATGGACGAGTGTAGGCAACAAAGATAATGCACAAAGCAGACAGATACCAGCGAAGTAAATTATGATAAATCAAAACCTGTTGGTAACGACGAAAAGAAAAATTGGGAAGACTTATGGTTTTAATTTTAAACTAGATGCAGTGTAACGGCTACGTAGGTGCATACACCTGATGATGGCCGTTTGCGGCCGAAACATGTAGTGTACAAGAGGGCAAGACAAAAGAACTACAATAAATTGTTGCACTTGGGACGGTGTTTATGTCATATATAGGAGCAGTTAATTGGCTACAAGAAGCCAGTGCGGTTGCATCTAATGTTTCATAGCATTATTGGGTCAAAGGGTGGCTCTTCTATAGGCTACGGGTTTATTTAGTGGCTCGAAGATCGACTATCACGACTGAAGTTGTCCGCTGTTTTTCCTCATCTTGTTCGGCATTTATTGGATTTACATCTCGTTTTCGTTTGTGTGGAGTTTCTTTGATTGGAATAGCCACTGTTTTATGTTAGTGTAATAATCGCAATAGGCCCGTGAGCGTATTGAGAAGAAAGGGCAAAGTCAACTTATCACCGCGTTACCGGTTGACACACGTTTGTGGCTCTGTACTTGTCTGAGCTCGTGCTCTGTGAGAGCGCGGTGGTACTGCTGCGTAGGCCTGTCGCCTGCTCTAACATGTCAAAGCCCTGCGTGTTGCCCACAGAGTGTATTTATGAGTCTCGTCTCATCCTCTAAATTATTACCCTAAAATGTTGTGACCTATTATAATATTATATTTGAGCATCCCCTTTCATTGACCTATTATTCACTCATCTCTCTCCTTTAATGCAACTCAGAACTGTTCACAGTCTTTCTTTAATTTAAAATAACATTAAAGTCGCCTCAACTGCTACACGCTTCGGCACTACTTCACCATCTTCAGGCAACTGTTCACTGTTTGAAAACCGTCGCACTGCACTAGATCGTAAGTCAGTATGTTTTCATGCTATTGCATATCGCTGTTCAAACTGAAATGTGTTTGAGAATAAAATTCTCTCTCCGTTCCGCGTTATTTTCCTTTTGCGGCGTCCATGTTTCTGTAATATATAATTGTTATACGTTCATTGCCAACGCAAAGCTGTATCATATTTTATGAATCTGCTATTTATATATGTCTGTATGCTATTTTCTTATGTCCTTACGTGCTCAAGTGGGGGACGCGTTAGAGTAGTTGGGTGAGACACTGCTGCAAGCCGGCAGGTCGGAGTTTCGATTCCCAATGAGATCACTGGATTTGTTTCTATTGACCTGACCCTTCCAGCCGCACTATGGCCCTGGGGTGGACTCAGACTCTTACAGAAATGAGTACCAGGAATCTTCCTGGAGGTTAAAGGGCGACTGGCGCATAGGGCTGACAACCTCACCTCTATCCATAAGCCGCTTGTCTAGAAAATGTGGGAGCCTCGACGTCTCACAACCCTATGTGCTTCCACGCCTTGTTACAGGAATAAGTTTACCTTACTTCCGTGCTCCCTTCATATGTATGTTCTCACTAGCTGGGCATATGTCCCTTGTATGCGCTAGGTCTAACCAATTGTTTTTTGTAGTGGAGAAGAAGCATGATTTCTATGAGTTATTAAGTGCTGTTTAAAAGGAATTGGAGCTTCGGTGGGTTGATGGGCTTAGGCGATTATGGGGAGAGGAGTATGGAGGAACCCGATCCGGACTTTCTCTGGAGCATCAGGGCGGTCCGCAGTTGCGACAGATGTGAATGAATTTCGGTGTAATTACACAACTTCTGTGCGTGTTTGTTTCTGCTCTTCTGCTGTTGCTGTGACGGCGCACGCGGAGGGGAGCAGAGCGGGGAGGATGCCATCCGTAGACTGAAAGTATTGATTTGTGCGAGGAGCTTTGCATTGCTCTACAGTACGTGTGACCCACTTTCTCCGTGAGGCAGAGATCGGATATTGATGAGTCGAGTTGTAGGATCGAAGTCTGCTCCCCAGCCATAGCAGGCATCGTGGGGTCAAACGAGGCGCGAATTATACCTGACCAGTGTCTGTTGAATGGGTTTGTTTCTTTATATGACCTGTAGCTCTACAACCCTTGTGGACCTTGGCCGTTTTTTTTTTCAATTTCTTAATCCCATACACAGTCGGTAGGACTCCTTGGACGGGGGATTAGCCCCTAATAAGGTCACTGCCTGCACACAGACATACGTGCCTCGAGTGGGATTCGAACCCACGACCCTAGTGTTCGAGTGAGCGAAGACGTTTCATGCCTTAAACCGTACTGCCACTGTGATCGGTACATAACCTATAACACGCTGCACAAAATCTGAACCGTAAGATGGCGGACGTCAGCAGTTACCATGATCATGTTTGGCTAGTATGGAATAGCTCGGAGCAAGTATTATTTGTTTGTAGCATCACTGCAAGAATTATAATTTAGCTGATTATTTCGCAGCTATAAACTCTTTTCTTTTTGCATGTTCGCAACGAAAAGTTTTAAAGATGTCTTACGGTCCCGTGTTTGTCCGTCTGTCTGTCTCTGCTTGCGACAAATCGTAAATCACTGAACAGATTTATCGTTAGATATTGGGGAGTTCCAGTTGTGGGGAAAAATGAACACCATACAGGAGATCTGCACACACGTCTCGATCGCAGCTTCCTAATACTTACTGGTGTGAAAAATGTTTCGGACAAACGCTGTAGAGAGATACATCACACACTTAGTGCGTAAATCTTGCTGTTTGCAGATCGCTCTGCTCTGTCATCTCGTAGCTTGAGAAATATTAGAGACAGCAACGGCCAAATCAGGGGTACGCTGTAGCGTAATTGGTTTAGACATTCTGCTACAAGCCGGAAAGTCGCGGGTTCGATTCCCGATGATATCATTGGACTTTTCAATTGACATAATCTTTCCAGACGCACTCTGGGCCTGGGGGTCGACTCAGCCTCTAACAGAAATGAGTACCAGGAATCCTGGTGGTAAAGGGCGTCCGGCGCTTAAGGCTGACAACCTCACTGCCATCTGTGAGCCGATTTTTACGGAGTCAAAGCGTACATTTCTTAACCTGTTTCTTCTTACTGTGTGCTGTACACATGTTTTTTTCTCAACGAATAAGGAAAGCTGTTTCAGCGAGCGTAAAGATGGCCCTCGGAGAGTAAATCTCATTCTAGAGTCGAGGCCAGGAAGATCGAGTTTCATATTTCCGAGCCACTATGTGACTTGATGTTGTGGATGATTTTCCCCTTTATTTCTCTGTTATTTACTGAATACATTAAACTGTGGAATATATGCGAAGTTATTTTGCTTTGGAATAGATATACGAAGTGATCCCTCCAAACGTTGCGGAAATTCACCCCATTTTCATCATCTGAACGAGAACAAGTGTGGGAACCGCATTCTGGCACGTTACAGAAAGTGAGCCACAAGCGGAGTCCTTGAAGTGCTGTGCTCCTCGTACACGCCGTTCATCACAGACGTGTGCTGTGCAGACTTCGTTTAAAATGTTTTTGGAACAGTGGATGTACAATAAAATAATTTACATCTCGTTAGACAGTAAATATGCGGACCTGATTAGATAACCTGATCCAGAAATACTATACTTACTGACTGATAAACTGGGTAAAACTTGCAGAGACCTTCTTGAGAAGATAATAACCACTAAGTTTGTCAGAAAATTGCCAGCGAGTTATGGATCACGGAGGTTCATTGCCGTATTCACAAAATCCACCATAGTTGTTCACGTAAGCCAGCTGATTCCAGTGGGCATCGTCGAATTTTATTCCTTTAAGAACCAATTTTAACCTTTTCTTCACATTCACTCCCAGGTCTTCAAATGGTCCCGTACCTTCAGGTGTGCCTACCAAAATGTATGAGTTTCTATTCCCTCCCATGCGTGCCACATGCGCGAACTATATTCTTCAACACCACTGCTGTGCTAACCTCAAATCCGACGCAGGAAAAGTTACAGTTATATGTATATTTTAATCGTTACGCAGAAGACAAAATATTGTGAACTCAATGGTAGCAAGAATTCCCCGAATATAATCTCATATGCGGGAGAGTAAGTAATAGGCCACGAATTTAAATAAAACAGCGGTAATGGACGTAATGGGGTTTCTATTTGTATAACTAGGTAGCAGCACAGTCCAGCTTCATTACAGTCTAGGTAGCATGCTCATATTCAGAAGGTGGTTTCAGTAGTGAAAATTGTGACCGTGCTTAAGGAGTGTCATACCGAAGAGCTACGTTTTGATATGCGTTTGTGTGCAAATGAACTCGGATGCAAAAGATATTGATAAGGAAATATTTACTGTGGGAATTGTTTGTCGAGTAAAGCGGTTCACATCTGCGTGGCAGACGTTTCGGTGGTGACGAGGAAGTTGAAACGGAGGTGCGGAAGTGGCTGAAACAGTTGTCAAAAGACTTCTATGCTGCGGGTTTCGACGCGCTGGTAAAGCAATGGGACAAGTTTATCAGTGTTGGTGAAGGTTTTTTCCAAGTTCGAATATAACATGTTTTACATTTTATATCCATTTGTGACCTATTTACTGACTCTCCGTCGTAATTTCTTCATGACTGTAATTATGATGCTGCTTCTGTCGTTCCCAAATAGCTGAACTCCGCCACTTTTACAGGCGATCGACTAGCTCTCGTCATGCTATGATTTACGATGCATTCTGGTGACGTAGTTTTCTGTCTGTCTGCTTCTAGACCGACTTTCTTCCTTTTATCTAGCAGGGCTTGTGGTTTCGCTCAATATATTGACGCCATCAGCAAAGACAAGATGTCGGTGTGCCCCGTCCAGTTGCAATCCCATGTGCTATACTTGGCCTTCTTGACGCCATATTCTAAAGGGAGTTTGAAAAGCAGTGGGGATAAAGCATCTCCTTGATTTAGACTCTTCTGAACAGGTACTGCCTATACGGACTTTACAGTATAGTTTAATTTTAATGAACCAGACTAGTTTCATGGTTAGTGTCCCAAATTAAGAGAGGATCCTGATCAGTACTTCCCTCGACGAGAATAATACATTTTCTATGAATAGCTGATGTACTATTCCATCTTTTTTACATCGGTATCATAATGAATGCATACAATTTGATCGTCAGTTGTCATGTTACACTGAAACCCGCGTCGAAATTTCCCAGGAATTTCATCTGCACACACGCAGAGTTCATGTTGAGAGAAGAACATTCTGGACGAAGCTGATAGTAGTGATATGCCTAGACCTTTTTTTTCGCTTAGTGGGGGGGTGGAGTCCAACTGGGTCCACTCGGCACGGCGGCTACTAATTGGCCTATTCTACCTGCCCCGGGTGATTATGATAATGGAGAATTTGGCGGAATGAAGATTGGCAGGGGAAACCGAAGTACTCGAGGAAAACCCGCCCCAGCGCCACTTTGTCCACCACAAATCCCACTTCACCAGCCCTGAGATCGAACCCGGGCCGCCGCGGTGGGAAGCCAGCGACTAACTGCTTGAGCTGTGGCGCGGCCCACCCCGAAGTTACTCTGGTCCGTTCTGTCGCCCTTCTTGTAAATGGGTATAATAATGGACTCCATCCGCTGCTGAAGCAATTCTCTCCCCTTCCAAATAGAATGAATGAGTTTACGGATCTCAGAACGTCATGTTTCACCTCCTGCTTGAATAACGTCTACCGAAATTAGATAACTGGCTTTTGATTTATAGTCCTTCAACTTTTCTGTAGCAGTCAGGTACTAATGTATTGCTACCTGTTTTGCATGTTGTGGGGAGCTGGTAGCAGATTATTCTTTTTCTGCGTCACCAAATTATTTCTAAGTTGGTAACTCATCAAATTAATTTACCCGTTTGTATATGTATGTGATGTTCCGGTTCTTACCGCTTGTTTGAAACTCTATAATTTTGTCCTCCACATTCTGCCTCTTCTTGTTCGTAAATTATGTACAAGTTGCTCAGATTATCTGCAGTATCCACTGCGTGCCACCCAGTAGTTATTCTGTACTCCTGATCTGAAGACCTTCATCGAAATTAAATTATTAATACACTGGGCTTAGTGCAGCTGATAAGATGTTGCGTATCTTTAGCACTGGAACTACACTGAAAAATCTGTCATCATGCATTCTTGTGAAACCCTGTAACCCTCAGAATAAGCACTTGGTAATTTGATCTCTGGCCGGTCACGGTAGCCGAGCGGTCTAAGGCATGCACTGTCTTCGCTCGCTCGGAAGCCGGAATCGTGGGTTCGAATCTCACTCAGGGCATGGATGTTTGTGTGCGTTTTTCTGTGTTTGTCTGCAGGTAGAGGCCTTGCTACGAGCTGATCACTTGCCCAAGGAGTCCTACCGTATGTGTAAGATCTAGAAAAACCGAAGTGAACGGAGTTCATGGAGGTAGGCCTAGGCCCACTGGGACTGTAGTGCCAAGAAAAAAAAAATATCTCTGAGACTTGATGTAACAGGAGTTGCACTTATGCACATGTATCTGGCAGGGCACGATTGACGATATGCTATGATGGAAATGGCCAGAAACATGCGTCTTCAAGAAATAAGCGCGCCGCACTGTCAAACTTATAGTGGAATTGAAATTCATGTAGTGAGTTTCGTGTAAGAAACATTTGGACTGCCTCTTGTACAAAAAGAAGATAATGACTTTTAAATGTCATCCACAACGAAGCGTCATTCATCACGATGTTGAAGCAGAAAGACCGGACTACATTAGAATTTAGTCGTTGAATCGAATGAATTGGGTGTTAAGGTTCGAACCGAATCCAGCAGCTTGCAAATCAACACCCGCGCACAACCGTGAGAGCCTCTGCTGTCCTTCAAGCGCTGACAGCAGTGCACGTAACCTGTTCTCTGCTCGGTCCGCGATACAAAACCGAAAGTCTGACAGGATGGTCACGTCTCTGTATGCCTTAAGTGAGACGTCCGCCAGTCTTTCCGATTCTTGCTCTGTCGTCTGGCTTTTGACACATGCCCCATCTGTCGCATGTGGTAGGGTAGTTGTTGATGCACTATGCTACAAGCAGGAAGGTCGCGGGTTCGATTCCCGATAATATCATTTATTTTTCATTGACCTAATACTAGCAGTCACACTATGGCCCTGGGGTCGACTCAGCCTCAAACAGAAAAGAGTACCAGGAATCTTTCTGGGAGTAGAGGGTGGCTGGTGCGTAAGGCTTACAGCCTCACCGTCATCTATGAGCCGATTATCTAGAAAATCTCCTAACCTTTCTTTTAACGAACTACATAAATCCTGCCTCAGTGTTCCACCTCGGATGTAATATTTTCACGCTTAGATGGCTTAAGAAGCATCTTTCGACAGACCCCGGTGTGCTAACCAGTATTGAGACTATAGCAAACTGTAGTGAGTATATAGTTAGGTTGGAAAGCACTAGTTTAAAGAGATAGACATGAATCATTCATTCGGATCGTCAGGTAAACTGGACGGACCGCTTGAAAGTTCTCAAGGTGAACATTAACATTTCTTACAGGAAAGAGCCGCCCGTAACACAAGGAGCTTAGCGCTACTGCTCTGTGTACACAGTTCAAGCTAATTGATTGACGTCGATAGCATGTTCACGCTCTAACTTGTTTAAACCTGAATGCATACTGAGTTCTGCGCGCTTACTTTTCTGTGGGCCTATGCATTGTTTTGCGAGAGTGCGAGTTAGGAAAATCATACCGGGAAACTAATTATATAGAAAAGTTAGTTCATGATTTGTTTATTCCGTCTTGCAGTGCATACACTTATCNTTCCATCTGTATATGGCTTTGTAAATCCATAAAGGAAAGGTATAAAATGGCAAATTCTTGTTTTCAACCCAAGTGATACCCAAAGCTTCATCGTGTTATCGTGCCCGCGTCCCCGTTCTGGTCTGCCTCTGCAGATGAGCCGATTATATTTTCGAATTCCCATGAAACTTGGTATGGTCATCATGCCAGATGATTGTGCGAACGTATGAGTTTGGAATGACACTATTGAAATCGAATGTAGGAATCCTGAAATGCTTTGTTGTAACAGGCATTCGAAGAACTAGTGTTCTGTTACGGAATGTGAATTAACACCGGGGGGGGGGGGGGNGCGCGAAATCTGTATTTGATTAGATTGTGATAGCTAATGAGCCGTGTGAGCTAGATATGCGAAATTGTTTGTAGAAATAGACCATGAATGTGACTACAAATTAATTTGTTAGGGATTAAAAACACAGAAAGGTAAGAGCCATTCAAATTTACTATGGGTTTACAAGTGCGAAATTATTGTAAAAAGGAATCACTAAATTATGTAAGTACTAACATCTGCATTATGGTGTATAACGAGGTGCAGTTCGTTGAAAGTCGAAGTATATTTCAGAGGTGAAGAGTAAGTTAACTAAGAAACCAACATTAAACAAGCAGCAAACTATGCCTGTCGCTGTTTCATGCCGGTTTCTTGCTTGGCTCAGCCTTAACCCTGAAGATGGAGGCGACGTTCCTCCAAAATATCGGTTGACTGTCAACGGAATGCTGGTCGTTATATCACACAAGATAGACATCGCCCCCTCTACTGTTGTATATAATTTGTTGATAGCCTCATGCACAAGGTGAAACGTTTGACGTTCTTCTCAGTAGTCCTTTGTTTACAGATACCAACCTGGTATCGAGTTGGCGGCGCCATAGCTCAAGCGGTTAGTCGCTGGCTTCCCACCGCGGCGGCCCGGGTTCGATCCCGGGTCTGGTCAAGTGTGATTTGTGGTGGACAAAGTGGCGCTGGGGCAGGTTTTCTCCGAGTACTTGGGTTTCCCCTGCCAATCTTTATTCCACCAATTGCTCCACAATCACCTTCACCTATCATCTGGGGCTGGTACAATAGGCCAGAAGTGGCCGCAGTACAAGGGACTTAGTCCCACCCCACTACCAATAAAAAAACCTGTATCGACGTCACATCTGTATGACTAAGAACTAGAAGCAGCTGATGCATGCCACTGTTATCTTCATAGCTGTCACTCAGCAGGTTGGTGTAGCGGCAGTACCCTCGGATGGGACTCCGGCTGTCGCGACTCAGGGGTTTCGTGGTTTATCTCGGTCCGTTCAGGCAGATGACGGAATAATAGTGCCTTGATTACGTCACGACCGCCGCTTTACAAATCGTTTGCAGTTATTCACCATTCGATCCTCTTCAACCTGAGTTACCGAGAGCGCCGTAAAGAAGAAGAAAAACGTTAGTGGTTTTCAGTAGGTAAGACATACTCGGAAAATATGTCCACGCGCGCGCGCTCGCGCTCCAACTGTGTACTGCTAAACAAGATGAAATTCCACAGATTCACTTACATAAAAATGTCGTGTTTCTATTTTCTTAGCGGCCTGCTGTAACAGATTCCAGCTTTCGCTGTTGTTTACATACTGGGTCTGCTGTAACAGAAACTTGTGTGGATCCTGTGTTGTTTGCAGATTATATTTCGAACCTTACTTACAGCGCGTAAGGTTGTTTACATACTGGGTCTGCTAAAACAAAAACTTGTGTGGAGCCTGTGTTGTTTGCAGATTATGTTTCGAACCTTACTTACAGCGTGTAAGGTTGTTTACATACTGGGTCTCCTATAACAGAAACTTGTGTGGATCCTGTGTTGTTTGCAGATTATATTTCGAACCTTACTTACAGCGCGTAAGGTTGTTTACATACTGGGTCTGCTAAAACAAAAACTTGTGTGGAGCCTGTGTTGTTTGCAGATTATGTTTCGAACCTTACTTACAGCGTGTAAGGTTGTTTACATACTGGGTCTCCTATAACAGAAACTTGTGTGGATCCTGTGTTGTTTGCAGATTATATTTCGAACCTTACTTACAGCGCGTAAGGTTGTTTACATACTGGGTCTGCTAAAACAAAAACTTGTGTGGAGCCTGTGTTGTTTGCAGATTATGTTTCGAACCTTACTTACAGCGTGTAAGGTTGTTTACATACTGGGTCTCCTATAACAGAAACTTGTGTGGATCCTGTGTTGTTTGCAGATTATATTTCGAACCTTACTTACAGCGCGTAAGGTTGTTTACATACTGGGTCTGCTGTAATACATCCTTGTTATAGTATCTTCTGCTACCTGCCTATTAGCGTACTATAACAAAACCTTATTTAGAGCCAATTTTGTGGTTTACGGATTGTATCTTCTGCAATACGACGTTGCTTAGACCTTATGCTGTTGTTTACTGTTAGATTACTGTAATGAGACCTTATTTACTTGCTGCGCTCCTATTTCACAGGTCTGCTGTCCCAGAACCGTGCATACAGACTATGCTTTTGCATTAGAGACGGGGATGAATGGTCGAGTGATGAATCATTGCAGCGGGTTGTTCAAATATAACATTACTTATAAAATGTGCTGTAGTTTATGTATTAGTTCCTGCATAACGTACCTTCTTATATACGAGTACTTTGCAAAGTACTTTGCTGCTACTTATATAATAGGTTCACTTCAACGAAACTGTACTTAGAGCTTGCGCAGTTGTTTTCATGTAAGGGTTACTTGTCAGAACCTTGCTTATCGTCTGGTGCTGTTTACAGGTTACATCCTTTCTTGCAGGCTGTTCTATTGCTTATAGATGGTGTCCGTTTTAGCGGAACCGTACGTACAGCGTACGATACAGTTACCATATCAGGTGTACAGTAAGAGAACCTTAATTGTAGTCTATCCTGTTGTCTGGTGCACTTTTTGCGAACCGTTTTAACAGCGCATGTTGTTGTTTAATGATTAAATTGAATCTGGCATTGAATTTTGATATCTGAACTTAGATGTGTATTCTTTCAGAAATGATTCTTAGGAGCCGGAATAATAAAATTATCCCTTGTTACGAGATCTTGACTTTGTAAAGGGGAATCCTTTGTAGTGTTAGGACTGCTAAGACCTATTACGGATATTACAAACAGACTCCTTTCATCCTTTTCTCTTAGAGGCTGAGTCGAGCTTAGGGCCGTAGTGTGGCTGGAAGGATTAGGTTAATTGAAAATTCCATTGACCTTAGCGGGATGGAACCCGCGACATTTCGGCTTGTAGCATAGTGCCTCAACCAACTACTGTACTGCTTGTCAAAATTCTCCAGGTAGCCTCGTCATGTATGTTTGGCTATTCGTCTTTCCACATGTGATAATACACGATCACCTGAACAGATTTGCACGAAATTTGGTATTACGGAGCTATGCTACAATATCGGGACACATGCCAGTTGGATTAAGATCGGCAAACAATGACGGACAGTTTGCACGGGACTTGACTCGTGGAGAAAACTTTCGAAAGAACGTTGTGGTGATGATTGGAGCCTACATTTATGGCCAATACACTTCATTTCGCGAATATTACAGTTTTCTAGGTCGTTAAACAAAATCATCGGATGAACGTGACCCAGTTCTTACACGGTGGCTAGATGCCGCATAGTGACGTAGGGTCTAACGGTAATCGATGCAGTCATCCGTGGATGTAGCAGTAAATTAAATGTCTGCAGTTTTCTGCATATGTATATTAACGGAATCCAGTGAAGTTACGTCCAGAAGACTATTAAATTCGTTTGTTTGGAAATAAGCCACAGCGCGTTCGTCTCTGATCGTACCTTCTGCGTCAGTTAAGTAAGCACATCTCATGCTTCACGTTTGATATATTCAGCCTGTGTATACTTACATGGGACCGCCTCTGTGGTCTAGTGGTCAGAGTTTATGGCTACAGATCCAGAAGTGCGGGTTTGATTCCCGGCTCTACCAGATTTTCTGAAAAGTAGTGAGTCTGGAACAAGGTCCGCTCAGCCTCTTGAGGATAATTGAGAAGCTATTTCAAGGAAATAGCGGCTCCGGTCAAGAAAACTGAAATTAACGGCCGTGGGGATTCATTGCGCTGACCATGCGACATCTTATATCCGCTAAATTTGACACTAACTTCGCCGACAAACGGCGGTCGCTCGGTCGGTATAGTTATTTTTCGGACTAAAACCACTAAGTTTTTTTTGTTTGTTTGTTTGTTTGTGTATACTTCCATGGCTGTGTTTTTGTCTTTTCTTTATTTCGTTTTTCTTTATGGCTGTACAGCCCTTTGGACCTTTGCGGATTTTTCAGTTTCTTAATCCTATATACCATCGGTTTAACTCTTTGGACGGGGGATCAGCCCGTCGTAAGGCCGCTGCCTACACACAGAAGAGCACAAACAGAATAAACGCACACATATCTATGTCTTGAGTGACATTCGAACCCACGACCCCATTGCTCAAGCGGGCGAAGACGGTTCATGCCTTAGACCGCGCGGCCACTGTGATCGGCGTGGTTTTGTATTAGTATTTACGAATTCATATATTCGTATTATTACAATGGCTTATAAGGAAGTGGGCCTGTTCTAGCATAACTCTGATCCTGAAGTGCGTGCCTGAATATCCGAAACGGTTAATTGGGATGGTTTTGTATGTGTATTTACGAATTCATATATTCGTATTATTACAATGGCTTATAAGGAAGTGGGCCTGTTCTAGCATAACTCTGATCCTGAAGTGCGTGCCTGAATATCCGAAACGGTTAATTGGGAAATGTATTACAGAGACCGGCAGTATAAACGGGAACGTGTTTATTGCTATGTACACTTATGTTGGGGATCTTAAATTAAAACGATATCCTAGTATTTAACTGCAGTGAACTGAATTTGCGACGCTTCCCAAAATAAACGTTGTTGTAAACTGAGATAGACCTCATCATGAAGGCGAAGTTGGTCGTTCGTATTCCTGACTGCAGTTAATTCTGATAGCGATTTCTTGTGTTTGGGTGAGACTGAGTTCACTTGGCGCATCGGCCACTATTTGGCTTAGTTTACCAGCCCAGGATGATATATGATGATGAATGTGGATTAGTAGGAGAAACTGAAGTACTCGGAGAAAACCTGTCCCAGTGCCTCTTTGTCCATCAGAAATCCCATATGACCTGAACTGGGTTCGAACTCAGGCCGCCGCGGCGGGACGCCGGCGACTAACCGCCTGAGCTATAGCACGGCTCTACGGCAGTTACAGACTGAAGTTAACTTGTGCCTCGCTCTCAATGTACTGTGACTGACATCATCATGGCCATGTCGAGATTGGGACACCAAGTTTACACCAAAATGTTCGTGCCTGTCTACCAGACTACATTGCGGCAAATCCCACAAGTCACCGTCTTGAGAACCATAAATCTGACAAAGGTCGTCATTAGGAAGCAAGCAGGGCACATCGAGGTGTGTTATTCCCCATGCCTGCAAGCAGCATGAGGCAGAATGCGTGGTGGGCTTGCTCCATGGTTCTGGTACCCGTCACCGAGGCAGCTGTCGGTACACAAGGCCCTACCGTGCACAGCTGTTTTGTTCGACGGTGAACTTGGTCCAATTCTTGTCCTGGTGGCTTCGAGCGTTGCACCGCTCATGAGGCTTTGGCGCTATTGTGATCTGTCTCGAGAACTAGGACGCTGGAAGTCGAAGCAGCGTCCTGCTTGAGGGAACATTCAGTATCCTATGTAGAATTTGATGTTCTCACATGCGTGATTGTGAAGAGTTGTGGGATATAACGCCGTGTAGTCCGTTGAAAATCAGCCGACTTTTCAGAGGAATATGTCGCATCCGTTTTCAGGATCGAAGAATGAGCCAAGCAAGGAACCAGCCTGAAGCATGTAGCAACCAGAGAAATCACCTGCCGAAATTTCTGATCATATGGGAAACGGGAGGGAAATGCGAGACAGTACATTTGACTCAACGGATTACACGACGTTATATGCCAGAAGATACAACTCTTCGTTAAGGATCGTAGTTTGTAGATCTATAAGAGAATTAATTATACTTAGATCTGAACTTGTCACTCAATACCCGACCGACATTTGTCAGTCATTCATAGGACATACGACACTCACAGACTTACTAATGTTCTGCCTTGCCAAATGGCAAGCGAAGGAAATAATTTGAAGGAAACGTTTCTTATATTACGATTTGACTGTACTGTATAACCAGCGCTCCGGTATACATGGTGTCTACAATGAAACGCCCTGATTTTATCGTATTCTCAGTAAGGAATCGAGATATGGCCTAATTATTGACATACAGACAAAGTTTAATTTAAAAGAATCAGTATACCGTATTTACGCATGTATAGGCCGCAGCACAATTTTCAGACAGAAATTATAGAAAAAATAATTTCTTGGAATATTATTTCAGGAGTAGAACACCCTGTATTACTAATTATGAATATAATTTTTTTTAAATGAAGTGTTATTTCGAATATAAGCCGCACCCCAGTTTTCCTCTTGAATTTTTGGCAAAAAATGTGCGGCCTATACATGCGTAAATACGGTAATTCTGCGTGAGAACCGTTGGTGACACGTAGAGTATCTATTCTGTAGTCGATGGCCGCCCAGTTCCTCTGAAACATGGTACTGATAGCCCAGAGGTCTCCAAGGTCTCGACCTTTCAGCGGCGTAAATTCTGTCCTTCACGTAGCCCCACACAAAGAAATCCACCGGTGTGAAGTCAGGAGAACGTGGAGGCCAATCCGTTGGACCATCTCTTCCTATCCAACGGCCTGGAAACGTTGCATTCAGAGCTCGCCGCACGTCTAGCGACCAGTGGGGTGGAGCTCCGTCTTGCTGAAAAAAAAACCTTTGGCCGCAGGTACTCTTTGAGTTACACCGGCAAACTTAACGCCACCAAACTTTACTTCAAGGCAAACATCGGGGCTGCAACTGCTCTTGGGAGTTCATTTGTTAGGCTGGGCCGGGCTGTCTGTTAGCATTGGGGCAGCCTGTCTGTCCAACAGACGCTGCAGTGCCGTGCGATTGAGTGGATAACACTCTTTCTTCATATTCGGGCGGTCCGAATGTCATATCCAAAAGGGCCCATACACGTACGAGTTTGTTTCGCGAGTCCGACTCGGCTCTGGTTCCAGTGAGTCAAACTCGTCCGTGTGTGGGTCGCAAAGTTGGGAGTCAGCTCATGCGTTTGTGGTGAAATTAATCCGAACCCGGCTCCCGAGCCAGACTCGTGCGTGTATGGGCCTCTTAAGTTCGGACACCATATATATTAACGAGCTAATCGCCCTTTTCCTCATTTTCTCCGGACATGCTGGGGCAGTACCTCAGGATAGGCCACGACCACTTCCTTTCCAGTTCACTGTTATACATAACATTTTTCGACTCTGCATACTCTTAGCAGCTGACAGCGTCGTTAAATAAACAATTCTTTGGTGTTATTTAGAAAGTAGAATTGGATACGTGTGGAGGTAATATGTGTCCGTTTATGTGTGACCGCCAGAATCATTGCACATATATTGTGAAAATTCCATATAGGACACACTACTGTGGGTTATAGGGCAGTTCCAATTTTAAGCCATAACAAAACCCAGTTTGTATGAGGCCATAGGTTGAATATTTCATCTGTTCCATAAATATTTCCACAGGTTTCGCTGAGTTTTCATTTCACTATTCCAAGTTTAGCCGTTAAACCTGAAGGGAAGAGATCATTTGGGAGACCTCTTGAAGTAGCAGATGTGTCTGCACTGGATTCAGCTGGTTTTGGACAGAGCCCAGTTGCACGCTGTTGCGTGTACGGCAGTGTACTTCCGGATTTTATAAAATATAGGATTTTTTTTTAGATGACCAGTGAAACTTCTCTAGGAGGACCGTGCCCTACGAAGTTCGTCACACATCCTTCAATGCCTTTTGAAGCTAAATCGCTCTTTGGTACGTGTGCCTCCTGTAACATGAGGGCACCTTCTGCCTGCTCCGTGCAACAGAGATGTGCTCGCCAAACTGTTTCCTTCCCACACCTCATACGTGTTGATTTCGCTCACACGTGACAAGGTACTTTGTCACAGACATGGACAGCTGTTTGCTCGTATTGGTCACAACGGTCTTATCTTGTGGTGATCATGACGATAAAGACGTGGGCCAAGTAACGCTGCAGAATCAGAATCCTTCAGACTCTGACAGCCATTAGAAGGCCAAGAAATCCCCCACCTTTTGAAAGTGACCATGTTCACACGAGCCCCCAACGGGACCCCGTCCTCTTAGCTCACTTCTTGAAGAGACACATTTGCACTTACATTTCTGGGGTCGACTCAGCCTCTAACCGAAATGAATACCAAGATTCTTCCTGGGTGTAAAGGGCGGACGGCGCATGATGCTGACAACCTCACCGCCATCTGTGAGCCGACTGTCTAGAAAGTGTGGGAGCCTCGACGTCTCAGAACCCTATGGGCCTCCATTGCCTGTTACAGAAATAGCCTTTACTTTTTTGCAGGAAGAGAGTTGCCAACACTTTTCTTACTAAAGGGACAAGGTTTTCAGAAGTTGATTTATCGCAGTTTATAGCACAGGAAGATTCAGTATCAAGGTGTCTGTTCCCTTCAGGTTTTGTGACGGAAGCTTTGTAGCCTATGCGTTCCTCATTTTCCCGCCTTTGTTATGTGCCCCACACATCTCGCCCGTTTTTAACTTGGTACATGCCGAACTGGCTGACCTAGCAGAAACGTCGCTTCACAAATATTCGGGAAGTGCTTTCTGTCGGTGGACCGGTTTTCGTGAATTCTTCAGTCCGTGCAGGCAAGTACCAGGGTAGCACCTCAGTTAGGTATCACTTATAAATTCTGTCCAATATATCACTATGTAGTTTGTCTGCTGAAAGCGTAGTTAAGTACCCCGAAAAGAAAAACTTGACAGCTCTAACAGCTCCATGTTGGCCCCCCCACCACTTAGGTAGAGAGATTCTCTCAGAACTGTGCTATCACACCCTCAGTCTGTGTGATCTTCTGTTAAGGTGGGTGCCCCTTGAACCTTTAGAGTTTGCAAATGTCGACTTACACAACTTTCCGCAGTTAGCGGTCCAGTACTCTCTGAATGTTTCAGGAGATAAAGTACACTGTCAGCGGCCCAAATTACGTGATGCCAGAGGGGGGTCAGTAGCAAGATTCAGGTATTGAAGGATGTGGAAGGAGGCTCTCTGTCTTCTAATTAGTAGCTCAGAATTTTCATGGAATGACAGCGAAACCACGAAAAAACCTCATGAATATTCGGTATCCTGGTCGAGATTCAAACAGAGCGCCTTCTGAATATGTTAGAAGTGTTATTGCTTGAGCAAGCGTCTTTGGTCTTAAAGGAAGAAGTCCAACTTCTGGCTGTTTGGCTTTGTGAAATCGCATACCAGCAGATTAAATTGGACATGACTGTAAGGGGGATGATTAAAGTAACTTAAGTCACAACTTAAATCAGTCACATAATCCGATTTATGTGGTTATCGAGTAACAAGGAAATACTGTTATGCAGAATTTAGCGCATAATATGGATATTGGACTGTCTGTGTGGTAAGATTACGTGACGTGTGGTAAGTGAATGTCTAGTTTCACGGCTGTGATTAGCAAGGGTTTGTGCAGAATATATCGAAATAGCAAGGATCCCTAATTGCAACATCGCGAATGTCGAAGCACCTCACTCTGCACGACCCTGAGACAGTTTGCGCCCATCTCTCATCCTCACAGCCTGTCTCCCTAAATTCCGTCTTTATGTTATCGTCTGGTTTCTTTCTCGGTGTTTCTCCTATTTCCATACTGAGACAGATTTTGCAACAATTCTGCACGCATTTCTGCTGTACCACGCATGTGGGACCTGCCTGCTGGGTGACCCGTATTCTGCTCCTTACGTAACATGCTCGGAGTGAATACTCGAAAAGTCTGGCACGGAAGGCATTGATGGTGTATTAGTATTGTTTCCGCCTCAAGGTCCTGGTGCGCTATAAATAGCCCAGTTACATAAAGCATTCCCAGGCGCAACTCCTGTACTGACATATGCTGCTCGTAAACGCGCTGTTTCCATTCCTTCCTCAATTTCAACATCTGCCTTTTAAATCGCGAATTTGGAATCGACTTTCGTTACGCCAGTGATGAGCTACATTATTTGGGGGGGTTCTAAATCCCAAAACCCTGCGCGGGCCGCAAGCCAAGTGATAACAGTGCAAGTCAACGCGATTTTGCGTTCGGCCTTTAGGCGACAGAAGTTATTAGTGTTAAATTTTAGAAGAGGAATGAGCAGTATGTTACCACTACCTGGACGGTGTTAGAACCTGCCGTCTCATCCTTCTTCCTCGAGTCCTTTCTGCATTCACTCTTGAGAATTTTCTTTTCCGAAAATAACAGTTCACAAATATTAAGTATTTCCGAAAGGGCTTATTATGACAAAGCATTGGGTACTTACGGGTAGGTGAATAGAGTTTATGAAATTTAACGTATCAGACGCGTCGAAACCCATGTCTGAGGCCTTTGTCATGCTACGCATTTGCCATATGCATCTGCAGTCGGGTAAAGCACCCCTTAAAATTATCAAGCGGCACTGAAAACAAATTGATGGTGGCCACGTATTTCGCTTATTTCTTGAAGACGGCAGGTGAATTGTAGTTGAAGAAGTCGATTCCTCCCCCCGTGTGTTTCCTAGCAACAGTGGCTTTTCCATTTTCAGAACTGGAAAGTGTGTCATATTCCTTGATGGCAGTTGCAGTTCCGACAGTCGAAGTTTCCTTTCGAACACTTCGCTTCTTGTGCGCTGATGTTCGGTTCATTAATTTGTTGAGTCATGTCAGTGCAAAACATAGAGTGATCACAAAACTCTGGGAAAAGATTTCTCTTTCACCTCCAGCAATAGTTCAGTTTCTGAATTCACTTTGTACACGCGTGTAAGCTTCATAACGAAGAGAACGATCCCCGCTTTACTCATCATGCCGGTAGGATTGAGGTATGTTGAAACACACGTGTACTCGCAATCCGTATAAGTCGTGAAATCACTAAATTCGTTCCCTTCGATCTAGTGAAAATAATGAATTTGAATCCGCTGTAACAACATTCGTCTTTTTTCCCGATTTCACACGCAGATTCTTTTTTGGCATATGAAACAGTGACGTTGTCTAATCGCGATCCGTTGGTGACAAGCAGAGAGCCTCCACCTTTCCTTCCTGCCTCAATTAGCGCTCCGTCGGTCACTAGGCCAGGCTTCTTCTCTACTAAGACATCAGACTTTGCAGTACGTTCCTGTCCTGTTGCATGCAGACCTGCAAGTGAAGCGATTCCTTGCACTTATATTAAGGCAGCTGATTCCTCAGTTGCACTGAACTTCACGTCGGTTCCACGAACGAAAAGTGTTGCTCACGTCTGATGCAGCTGAAATCCGCTGAAAATAGCGGCGTCAAGTTTTACGCAGTTATAAACGTTGTTAGATTCTGCTTCTGACGCTGAAACTTGATGGACCGGTTTAGAAACGATGTGTTGTCGAGAAATGCCGTATCTGCTGCATTATTTCCACTCCACTGAAAGCTTCTGGTTTCTTCGCTAAAATGTCAGAACTCACTGCACTACTGCGCACTGATATGCCTCACTGTAAGGTTCAACTTGTGGATGAGAAGGACTTACTGAACTCTGACGCTGGTTTTGTGTCGCAATGCCCCTTAATGTCGTATTATTTTGAAACAGAGATGTCCTCGTTACAGGTGATGGGAGGATCAACCCCTGTTATGCGAATACGGAACTAGTCAACACTTCACCTGCTGCGAAATGTACGGCTGTCGTCAACATTTAGCCTCTCCTGCAGCCATATAGTACACAACAGTTCAGTTGATATGAGCAACACACAGATTATATTCGTCAGGGTCATCACAGAACTGGAATGTTGTTTAGTAACACTGAAGCGCGCCCTAAACTGCTGCACATTCCTTCCACTTATGCTTATTCCGTATTTATTTTACTAAGTAATGATAATGTGCAGGTTTCTCGGCGACTGGAACATTTACTATGATAATACAGGGTTTCCAGTCATAAACGTCGCTGAACAGTCACTTTATTTGAACGTTTCCAAACACTAGACAAATGTAGCACCTGCTTCGAAGTCGTCACAGCTCGAAAGCATGTATATGTGTGTTTGTGTCTTGCGAAGGCAAAAACTCGACAGCCAGAATTACGTTATCTCGTAGCGTCGCTGAGACAATGCAATCTAGCAGCAGAGAGAGATCAGGTTCTCATGCAGCAAATCGCGAAGAAATTGAGACAGGTGTGATGATAACGCAGTAAATGGAATGTTAATTATCGTGAGGGTAATTGTGGGTTTATTGAAGAATAGCTGTTTTAATTTGAATAACATGTAGGCGTATATACGATGTATTGCGTTAAAAATATTCTGGAAATATTATTCTAAAGTTTCAGTTTTCGTTAAGGGAGTAGAAAGAGATGCCACAGAAGGAAATCCGGCGGGTCACGTATTTAGGGTTGTGTATGATTTATAGACGAGGTATGGATTGGATTTATTAACCACTTGTACACACCACTCGGAACCACACTTTACAGATCACAGACACACACAGACTAGGGTCCTCAGTCTGTTACAGTCTCCACTAGCTTCACCCCACTGACTACCAGCAACCTGCTCACGCTAGTTTCCTCGCTCGCGGGTTTTCCTACCCTGAAAATGGAGGCGATATGTTCTCCGAAACATCGGTTCACACAAGATCTACACGATGCCACATCCCACAAGTCGGCATCCTTCAAGTTATGTAGTAGGTCACGAACAAGCGAGCAGTGTTATTTCATTGTATCGTGTTTATTCTCTTCGCGTTGTTTATATTTTAATTTGTATGTGCTATATAATGGAGACTTTTACAATTGACTATTGCTGCGTGCTATTCATTGGAGATGGCTGTAAATATCGGCTTTGACGCATCATTCGATAACGTGCAGGACTCTGGACAGGAATACGGGACAAAGCAGGAAAAGTATGGAAGCTTATGTAAACAGATGGCGAGACTGCCAGTTGAATTCTCATTCGACTGGTCTAATTTTGTAATAGGCTGTGTCCAGATCCCAACATCGTTCACTACTCCCACGATGTCCGCAGTGTGGTCCTTACGACGCTTTCTTTGATATAAACATATCAGTTGTATCTCGGTGGACTCTTGTGATACGCCACTGTTTCTATGCACCTACCTATCCATACACCTTCTCGTATGAATGCATGTTCAGAATGCTTGCACACCTGCGAGTGTTTACGCAAAAGCTTGCTCTGACCCCCTAATCCGAAGTTGTTCAGTCACCGAGCTTATGCCTGAACCGCTACAAGAAAGTGTTCGAAATAAACATTTTTCATGAAAATGATATCTGACGACAGAGAGACTATTGCTGGCAGAATTAGTTATGCCTGAAATCAGCACGCGGATCGATTTCGTCGTCACACTGCGCTACAATATTCTACGCCAGCTTCACACAGTTTTATAGCATAGAGAGAAGTATGGCATGTTTACACGATTATGTAATAACCTAAAGAAAGGTATAATTTTTCCAGTTCCTTGTGTCCCTCACATTGAGGCAGAGCATTGGCTGAAAATGTTTGAAATCCGGAGGATAAAAGTGTGTGAACCATGGAGGGAAGACGTAATAGTGTAAATACTATTAAGGTAATAAACTCAAAGAGAAGATGGGTGAGGCCTGTAGAGCGCATAAGGGCGATTACAATTGGATATACAGAGTTTTTGGTGGAACAGCAAGAGGAGAGAGACCACTTGGAAGACCTAGGTGTGGATGGGAGAACAATCTCGGAAGAGAGAGTGACTGTGTTAACTGGATTCACCTGGGTCAGACAATGGGTCAGTGGCGGCTCGTGTAAGTACGGCAATGCACGGCGAACTGAGCGCCTCTGCTCATGCGCTGAGTTTGTCTTTGGTGAAGCAAAGTCAGGGTTCTTATGTGTGGTGTCCTGTGTTCGGCTCCTTACAAGCCAACGCCACATCTACTCGTTATTGATCCGAGAGCCCTGGTGCCTGCCCGGTCTCGATGTTACTTCATGCATCATAACTGTGCAGTTTCCGGGGCATAATCAGTGCTTTTGGAAAGAGTTTCTAGCATGCGTGTATAATTCGAGCACAATAGGGAGGTCGGCCCCTCCGCATTCTTTATTTTAGAAATAATCGGATTTCTATGCGAATTGGCATTTGGAATGCAGAATAAAAGTCACAGGAACTTTAAATTTTGGTCGCATCAATTTAATACTTTAACGTTTATAACTAGGTAGCGGCTCTATAAACAGTTCGCATAAGGTCACGCAACAATAGGACGAATGTTTATAGCTTGTTAGGCAACAGCGCGCCAATGGACTGGCGAGATAGCTGTCACGTGATTTGTTTCCATTGTGGTCTGTACCATGCAACAATACAGGGTCTGTGTTTGCTGTGTTTGGTCCGTGCTAAGAGGATATGAGAGAATACGGGAATGGGAATTGACTTTCCTTGAGCTCCGAAGTTCCAAGGGAACAGCAGTGTGGCCAGAAGAAGAATTAGAAGACTTTATGTGTGACTTTATATGTGTTATAATCAGGGCCCGGATTGTGATGACATATCATGTTTTTTCCTTGTGTCCTATTCGATGCCCGTAAATATATAAATCCCGGAGATGGGCTGTTGGTTACAGAAATGTAACTTTTATAGGTTATTTCCTGTCATTTTTCGTCATTTTAAGTTCTAGGTCATTTTCTCTGTTTTGGGGTAATTGTTCGGTAAATTTTTGGACCTTTAGGGGTACTTTTTGTCATTTTAGCCATTTAGGGAGATTTTTTTCTTAAGGTTTCAGAAATGTGAATAATTTTGCAAGTAAAGTGTTCTTTCTCTTTCTCCTGCATCTACAAAGGCAGCCTGCTGCTGCACCCCAAATACCTGCTACCACAGTATGCAATAATAAGTTGTAATAATGTCCTGTCCTTTGCGTTCGTTTTGCGGAAAGTGTTGATAATACATATCATAAAATATTTTAAGCTGCCAGCAGGGTACGACAGCGGGCACTCACACTGCGGCCCTTTCCAAGTTCTGGGCAAAGGAATTTGCTTAGTTGCAAATATTTCTTTTTATGACATATTGTTGCTCAATAAAACTCCGTCTGTCTTCAGTTTCTCGCCCTTGACCGTACAGACAAAGATACAGTTGATGAAAGGTTCTCAGTGTGAAAAGTTCTGTTCTGGGTTGCACTAGAGTCATTCATTTTATCACGATGCCTAAACAAAGCCATATAAATCGTGTCATTTAAAGCAGATTCTAGCCGAATTTGGAGATGATATATTTTAAACTGACGGTAACATTTTATACTGTAAGATGTGTGAGATAAAATTGGCGACAGAAAAATGTTCCGCGATACAACATATCGGCCGCAAGAAGCATATACGACCAGTGTAAATTTCGAACAAAAGAAATCTGTGCAATTGTTACTGCAACAGTGTTCATCAGAAGGCGGAAATAAGTCATCGGATTTTTTCGCAGATCTGTCTGACGCTCTGATGTCCGCAAACATTCAGTTTTGGGCTCTGAAGAATGAAAAACTGAAAAATTTTCTGAAAGTGAATTGTGGTCTTGCTATCCCGGATGAATCCATCCTCAGGAAAAACTACCTTTCAAAGCGCTACAACAATATCCTGGAAGTGATTAGGAATAAAGTGCATGGGAAGAAGAATTTCATTCCTGTTGATGAGACCTGCGATATGGAGGCTCGCTACCTGGCAAACGTCATCATTGGAACAAGTGCTATGTTTTTGGACATTATCCGTCTTGTCTATTTTCTAAAGACCGTCCTATTTCTTTTTGAAAACAACGTTTCGGGGACTGGATTCTGTCCCCGTCTTCAGGTATAACCTACTCAGTTGGATCCAGTAGATAGAGCTAGCCCCTATCTCCGGAGATAATGAACGTGTTTGCTGAACCGTTGCTCAGAAGCGGTCTGTTGTTTATTTTCTGCTGCATAACAACGGCCGTACATGTTTGTTTAGATGTCTTTGCGTAGCAACGGATCTGTATGTCACAATATCAAGTCGACCCCCACTCATACCTGGTCCTACCTCATACCTGTGCTGCGAGCGTCGTGGCGTCAGCTAACTTCGCTGACAGCTCTCGCTTGCCCGGGAGTCTTCTTAACGAGGAATCATTGGGAGTTTCGTTTACAAACTAACCCGCCTTGTGAGCAAGTATAGAAAGTAGGATGTTCGGAAAATTTATCTGATATATAAATGTCAAGTACTGGTGATCGAAGCTTATTACTGATTGTCATTACTAATTATATTGAAAGTAATTTAACATGTGATAGTCAAGCACTATCAAACTTTCGTACGAAATACTGGTTTCAGAATGAAGTGTACTGAACTTACCCTGTATCTCAGATGGAGCTAAACCGTTTGTTTATATCGAAAAATTACAGAGTTACAAAATGAGTCTGGTGTCTAACTTGTTGTCCACTGATAGCATTACCTGCTTGGTTAAATCTCGCATGGCTGCGTACCGCTTGGCCAAGTGTACAGGAGGCAGAACGAGCGATCTCTGACGTAAGGCACGCAGCTGATTAGCAGTTCTAGCTAAAGTTTTCGCTTAGTGGGTGGTGGAGTCCAACTGGGTCCACTCGGCACGGAGGCCACTGATTGGCCTATTGTACCTGCCCGGGTGATTATGATGATGGAGAATTTGGTGGAATGAAGATTGACAGGAGAAACCGAAGTACGCGGAGAAAACCTGCCCCAGTGCCACTTTGTCAACCACAAATCGCACTTGACCAGACCCGGAATCGAACCCGGGCCGCCGCGGTGGGAAGCCAGCGACTAACCACTTGAGCTATGGCGCGACATAGCAAGTGTAGCTATGTCTGTGATCTAATAAAAATAAAAGCAAATTGATTCATTTTGTAACAATATTCCTATTGAAATTCACAAATGAATAACAGTCATTAACAAAAGGTGAAAGTGTAGTCCATTCAGAAATTGAATTCACTGCAATACTTATACTTCGGTTTTGATTGTTGACTAAGATTGTTGAAATTACTGGGCTTGTTTTTTGGGGTAATCATATCTCTTCTCCAAACAACTGTTCAAATCTTTGTTCGTCATTCCTCCATTGTTTAAAGTCTCTACGGACATAACGCAATGGATGCATGGCCATTTTATATTTCGAAAATAAAAACTAAACGTAGCTGTAATTGTACATCCTTTTAATATTCGTCTTCCCTTTTTATCGGCTGAAACATGTTCGGCATTCTGTAGTTCCCTAAGAGGTGAAACCAAATCTTATTCATTTTGATTTGGGGCTAAAACTCACCGCCTATATGGAACCCATCAACAATGAATTAATACACCAGTTATGAGAATCATTCGCAAATGATACAGATGCTTTAACTAGCGTTTGCAGGACAAGCCATGAATATGTCTGTCACGCTGTTCACATTCAAAATGGAGGATAGGTTTGGATTTGGAGCCTCAAGAAATAGATAAGTTGTCCTTCAGAAAAAAACAACAACATAAAAGCTGGTGTTATAATGCAGCACGTGTTTTGGAATGCAAGTATAGGTGTATAGAAAGTTGCTGTTCTTTTCTAATTTTCACCAAAACTCAGCTTGCTCGAAAATTTTCAGCTGAACTCTCCAGTATGGTGTTTCATGGCAATCCATGAAATAGGATTAATGTACAGAGAGACACAGGGGCACAGGAGGAAAATTGGGGCGTAATATGCTTGTGAGAAGCAGACCACTTTGCGATACTGGAGACGTGTCACCCCTCTGTGCGTACTGACAGTTCACACAGCTGAAATCGACACATGTCCTTTTGTTTCAATTCAACATTCGCAGGGCCACGGTTCGTGTAAAATAGCAAAAAGTCAATTGTCTATGTTATGGCAAGCAATAGGAGACCCTCCGCTGTAATGTGACACATTTTGCACACATTCCTATAGATGAAATTCCAATATATTGTTCAAACCGGTGTTTTTTAAACTAATTTCAGGCTAGGCATGTGATCCGACACTCCCGTTTAACTGCAGAAAGGCCGGAGTTAAGGCAGCGTAGCGTGGGACAGATCCCTTGGGAAACCACTGTTTACAAATTATTACTGTGTTAGGACGTCACTAATGCCATTTATTTCTGTGATACATCCTCTGCGAAACCGCTGCTTGGAATTATATATATATTCTTTCGCATATACATAAAGACGTATATCTGCGCGATGCATACCGTATTTTGAATATATCCATTACTTCTTTATAATGTCTGTAATATGCTTTAACTGCTCCTTGCTACAGAAGTGGACAATAAATCCAATTACCAATCAAAACCCCGTCTCTAGTCACTGATACGCGTGACAGGATATAGTTAACAACCTTGTCTAACAGATGCAGGTGAGCTGTAGTTACGTCATCTCTTTTAGGTCAGTTCGACGCCACTGCCAGGGCGAGCAGATGCCCTTCATCTGGTAGTATGCCGATGGAATGGCATGATTTTTCTTGCTGCTTATGTGTTTCGAAACTTTGGATTTTTTCAATCTGAATGCTGTGGCAACGAAATCCTGAAGAAATAGAACAGCAGAAACGTTTTCGAGATATGGGGCTCTTCGCTTAAGTATTCCACAGCGGAGATAAGAATCTTCATGGAATACAAGAAAGTTTCCGTGTGGCAGAACTCTGTGTAACTGAATTACTGTTTTCGAGACCTCACATCCCGCCCAGCCGACGGAGAAGTCTCAGCGGTTGAGAAACACTAACATACAGTGTATTAGCAAATTCTGAAGGGTCTTAACGACTGGACAACCCATGTCAGTATAACTACAGCTATACCTGAGACCAGGCTTTGTCAGTGGAAGATAGGAGGGCAGCATAAAATAAAAATTGTGATAGAACATGCACAGACCTGAAACTAAGATATAAATGGTGATTTTTTACAACAAACCTAACCAAACCAAGTCCATGAGAACCAGTGCATAAGATGAAATGGAGAATTTGTGACATCATTGTGAGCTCACTGCCAGCGCCATCTGTGGAGTAAAAATTGTGTATTGTATATGCAGTTTACGTCCCTAAAATGCCTTATTATTTCAGAAAGTATCAATATGTCGTCACGCGGTAGCGTAGTTGGTTGAAGCGTATGCTTACAAGCCGGAAGGTCACGGGATCAAGTCCCGATGAGTTCACTGGATTTTTTCAATTGACCTAATCCTTCCAGCCGCATTATGGCCCTGGGTTGACTCAGCCTCTAACAAAAATGAGTACCAGGAATTAATTGAATAATTTTCCTGGAGAGTAAAGCGCGGCCGGCGCGCAAGGCTGACAACCTTACCGCCATCTTTGAGCCGATTGTCTAGATAATGTGGGAGCCTCAACGTCTCACAACCCTATGGGCCTTCACGGCCTGGTACAGGGATAGCTTTACTTTTTACTTTACTTCTTATCTATATGACGTCAGCAGCTTCTGTCTATGGTCACGATGTGGTCACTGTCTGTCATACGCCTTCACTGCGGTCCATGGCTTAGAATTGCGATTAAAATAGAATGCAAGTAAAATGGAAAGGCGTTACTAGTCGCTACAGAGCTGCACTGACTCAGTTCGAGTCTGCGTGACTGACTACTGGGCCCACGCATTCTGTGAAGACTGCCAGTATTTTATATAATTTCTGTTTCGCAGTTAAGCAGTAAGGAAGGGCTGAGCGGCAGACAATTTGGATGTTGGTAATGGCCCACACATGGTTTAAAGTGAACTTCAGAGTGTTTTGGGTGTATTCATCCATTTAAGAACACAATGACTGATATATGTAGCACCTTCTTGAATATTAAAGGAACTCTGAATTTTATCTGCAGGGTCTGTTTGTGATAATTCTCACTATAAACGTTGATAACAGCATTAACCATTTAGTCTTTGTAATACAAACACACGGTTTCTGCGAAGTGGAAGTTGAATCTTGAAGTGTTATTTAGATTAATTTCAGTCTTCGCTTCATTAATATTCTCACGTGTTAGTGACTAGAGACGGGGTTTGGATTGGATTTATGGACACCTTATTAATTTAACTCGGTACAGGCAATTTCAGAGCTATCGCTGATCTACACCCTTTACAGTCACCGTTCTCACGCACTAAGGTTTTCAGTCTTCGCTAGTCTTATCCTGGCAACGGATTTATAACAATCTCGCTGTAACTTCAAATCACACATGAAATCTCTTCACAGCCTAATTCATTTATTTCCATTTATTCTGCAACTACCAACTCATTTCAATTCCTCTGCCCCCAAGCTCATATCCTGGCAGGCTTATCGAAGCTCGATTCGATTCGACACTGCTTCTCAATTGAACTCTTCTTTATAACAGTGTTGCACGGACCACGCAGGAAACAAAGCCTCTCTATAATAAACGTCTATTCTGACTTCGGTATTCCGGCTTTCGGGCGTCATGTCGCAATACAAACAAAGGTTACCACTTCGCAAATACATCGCCACTTATTTTGGCTGTAATTGGCCCTTTGATTATCGTCAGAATAATTCACTCTGCCAGTTTCATCTAATACGTCTGGAATAACATGGCTACTTGTAACATGTCGCTTTACTGCCTTGGCGCGGCCCTTAAACCCCTTCGCTTGAAAGAGGCTCGTTTATAAGCACTGTGTTTGCTTGATGAGTTGCAAATGGGGAGGAACTCATCATTAATCATTCATCCCTCTAAGCCTGGTCCAGTATTACTTACGTTTAAATTTGACAGGTTGCAAGATGAATTTGTTAATGCATGTTGGCATGTCTTGTAAGAGTGTAACAAACTCACTATCATAAATACTAAAACTTCCAGTATCACGGAGCTGGATTCCCTCTCGAGAACGCCATAGTCTTCCAGATATACCCAATTACTGTGATCGCAAGAATCTCACTTTGCCAGACGAATGCAGTTTAGACCCTCACACACATTTTCTATAACATACATTTTAATATTATCCTCCATTCTATTCCTGGGTGTCCTAAGTATTCTCTCCCCTTAAAGATTTCCACTCAAATCTCTACGTCTTTCATTTCCCCACGCGTGCTACATGTCCAGCCTATAAATATATTAAGTGCCAGCAGACACCGTGAGACTTAAGCATAATGAATGAAGACTCCTGGTAGAGTTCACACATTGTGGTTACGTGTTACTTTATTGGATGCAGTACAGTTTCTCACAGTAATTGAATGAACATCCTTCGTTTCATTGTCTAGTTTTTGAGACACGACTTCTTTTCTGTTGCTGTGCGCTTAGTCGTTCTGTCATGCGCGTGGGTTCAAACCGGCTAAGCTCACTACTTCCTGTTGCGCATTGTGAGCGTTACTGAATGTACAGTATCCAGACGAACCTTAAAACTGGGAACAGACGTTCTCGCAGAGATTTTGTTAATAATGTGGAGTATATACCCGTTGCTAAGCAGTGACTCGGTAAACAGCGGCCGTTCCTGGGTAACGCCCGCAACATACACGCACGCTACAATAGAAGAACGGTGTTTTCTATGTAGGCCGCTTCGCGACAATTGCTGTGCAACGGCGCAGTAAACATACCTCTTCAACAATAAAGGGGTTGTGTTTTCTGCGTGGTTCATGCTGAGGACTTATCTTGAAGACGACTGGCGCTACAGTTCAGGAATTTCAGTTGTTAAATCCATTTCCAGGAAACGGCTAGTGGAGACTGTAATAGACTAGGGACACTAGTCTGTGTGTGTCAGTGATCTGTAAAGTGTAGTTCCGAGTGGTGGATAGAAGTGGGCAATAAGTCCATTGCCCAATCCAGATCCCGTCTGTAGTCACACTCATAAGTCGTGGCAGTATATTATACCATCTGTATATATTGTTAATATTTTGTGGAGGGGTTTGATGCGAGCATATATGTCTCACACTGAATGTACGTGTATATGGCATGTGAAGTGAGACCGTCGTAACTTCAAGTGTAGGGATGTAAACAGCGGTCGACGTAATTTTGCTGAAATGCTAAGAACTGAGAATTAGAGCGGCATGTTTATGTGAGCGCTCACGCGCGCGCAGACACACATGCACATACATATCAGATCAGAGAGAGACGAGATGGTTGGCTGAAAATAACGTTATAAGTGTCAGATTTCCATTTTAATTGGGCCATGGCCCGTACTCAGGTAGCGGATGAACTCCGGTTTTGGCAGTTATGAGGGGTTGGGGTGGGGGTGGGGGCTAAGAGCCTCTCACCGTAAAGAACGCAGCGTATTATGAAATGCTACACTACCTCAGCCCTTGCCAGATTCTTCGGTTACTTTGTACCATTCATCAAGTATTTTTTGGGGTGATCAAGTGAAGGAGGGATGTAGCACACATAGAAGAAATAAGAAATGCAGAGAGAATTTTTATCAGAAAATTTGAAATGAGGGGACTACATAGTCTTAGATCGGAGCGGAGTATCTTAAGGACACAGTGTTTTCGGGAGTGGACCGGATTCAACTGGCTCAATATAGGAGTGTTGTGAATACGGTAATATACCTTGGAGTCCCGTAAAAGGTGGGAACTGAACTACTGTCACCTACATGGAACGACTCAGCTGCCTACCAAATGATGCCACTGACGTCCCGTTGTGCCGAATGTTAAGACAGACGAGCAGTGTCCTTATAAGCGGAGAACATTTCGGTAGCAATGAGTGAGCAAACGAATCTGAAGATGTAGCCCTGAAGCACCACGTGTTTGCTGTCGCTGGCCCAGAACTGCTGGATTAAATGTATATCCCCTGAAATCTATCCACTTGTAAACGCGGCGTGAGCGCTGGAGCAGGTCTGTCAGTCAGGGACGTTTCTGCTCTCGTAAATGAATTTACAGCTCTAGGGAGTTGCCTCCTGACGTGTTCTCACACTTCTGTGTCAGCAGTTCCTTATTTCCGTCATCTCATTCGTCTGCTCACGGTTCGTTCTCTCTCGGTTGCTTTTCTCTTCAGCAGTTTTGTGAGACTCAGTGGAACACCCACTGTCCCAGCGGATCGAAGCTGAGGGCAGTAGTTTTGAGCTCTGTGTATATTTCACTATTTTTCTATTATCACACGGAGTCCGTATCTCTCATATGCACCGACTGCTTCCGCACTATCAGGGCGGTAGAAATGCCGGGTGCAAGTAGTCTGGGACCCTGGTTCATGCGGACAAGGTGTACTGGACAGGAAATGGGTATTTCTTTTTCTCTACAACGTTTGTTAAAAAAGCGTTGCAGGAAGGAAAGGCAGCCATTTGAATACCTTGGGAAAATATCACATTTATAAAATCAGTAGGAATAACTTGCATGTGAACGATTCATACAATCGCATATTTCAGGCATTACACGAACTTCACGAGAGATAGCAGCACAGACACCCCAAGAAAAGATAAAGCAGGAACAGTCACACTGAACGCTCATACAAGGGACATAGCGTAACTAATGAGAACATACATAAGAAGGGGGCACATAGGTACATAAGAAAATAACATACAGACATATCAAAATAGCAGATTCATAAAATAATGATACGGCTTTGCGTTGGCAATGAACGTATAACATTGATATATTACAGAAACATGGACGCCGCAAAAGGAAAATAACGCGGAAGGGAGAGAGAATTTTATTCTCAAACACATTTCAGTTTGAACAGCGATATGCAATAGCATGAAAACATACTGACTTACGGTCTAGTGTAGTGCGACGGGTTTCAAACAGTGAACAGTTGCCTGAAGATGGTCAAGTAGTGCCGAAGCGTGTAGCAGTTGAGGCGACTTTAATGTTATTTTAAATTAAAGAAAGACTGTGAACAGTTCTGAGTTGCATTAAACACGGAAGGGAATGAGTGAGTTGCCCCGATAAATATTTTGCAAGTTAGGTAGAGAACCGTGCTAATCTTCATGTAAATTCGTTAAAATTGCTTCTTCGATTTAACTGTTCTCGATTTGTTACATCCGTACAGACGGACGGACCAAGCGGTTTTAATAAGCGGCGGGCGGGAACTTACTGATGTGTACTACGAGGGTGAATTTAAGTCTGAAGTCGGGTCTATATGATATAGAGCCTTACTTGTTTGTTAGTATGGACCTCACCAACGGATGTGCTGTTGCATTCAGTTGAAATTGACAGAAGGTACTGACGTAAGGTAAAGTTGTCCCTGTGCTTAATTAAGTAAGCACCTTGTCACTAAGATGTGTGGGAGAGTAGAGGCATAGTTCCACCATACTTGACCTTGTCACTAGGACGAGATGAGTTGGCAGAAATCACTGTTAATGTAAATTGTTTAAATATAGGGCCTATGTCGTGGTCTTCACGGAAACATGAATTCGAGCAGTCGTAAATACTGACTGACTAACTAACTCACTCACTCACTCACTCACTTCATGCAGCCAAGTTCTTTTTGAGACGCTCATCCACTCAAGAAATTCCAAGCGTTTCATGGAACCAGAAGGTTCATTATCGTGCTCTCAAAGGCCTCGGCACTGTTCTCTATCCTGAGCCAGTGAATTGAATCCATACCTCCTCATATATTTGTCTAAGATTCATTTTAATATCCATCTACTTCTTGGAATTGCTACTAATCTCTTTTTTCAGGTTTTCCTACCGAAACCCTGTATACAGCCCTTTCCATGCATGCTATATGCTCTGTCCATCTCATCCTGCACTTGATCATTGTACTTTGAGAGGAATACAAGTTATCGAGTTCCTTATCCAGATTTCTCCAGAATTAAAAAGAAACACGTATTGAAAGGAAAAAGAGCCCGTTCTTCCGTGTCATAGCTACTGTATAGCATGGAAGGAAGGCAGATTGGTTCTTACGCAATGACACTCAACAGTGGCAACTTGAAATGGTGTAATTACGGATATCTTAATCCTGATTGCAAAATTATACTTATTGAGACATAAAGGAGACGTTAACTGTCAAGTGTGCTACACCAGACTTCTGCTGGTGCTGTCGTTATATATGCACATTTCTTTATTCAAGACTCCTCCGAGCATGAATTCGGGAAGGGCTTGTACTTTCGAGTGAGCGAATGAATAGTTACGTGTACGTCCTATACAGATTAGTCCCCATGCAGCCATGGTCATGTACGTGTATTCACTTAGCGTACTAGCCGAAGAGTTCGGTCGTCGCTCCTAATTGTCTTGAAACAAACTGCACGGAAATACTGAAATTTCTGTTCACTACGAATCTTGTGAATATAGGGTTGCATATCATTTGACGAGTGTTCTGTTATTTGCCTCTTTGCCGCTGCATAATCATCGCGTTATGCATTAAGTGATTGTCAAGCAGTTAAGCATCGTACGTTGAGCACTTTGGAACTAAACGATATCCGTGGAGGAAACCCGGCATCGCTGACAGGTTCTTGGTTATTCTTCACACGTCATGACCGCCGCTGTTGTGTGAACTGCGCGAAACGTACATACAGTATACTCTCGCTAATCCGGTTACTGTTTACCCGGAACGAGATATGAAAAATGCTGTTCACAGTCGAGTGGGTACTTTAAAAGAAACTACACATGGCATTTAGGAAGGCAGATGAGTCACTTATCTGTTCAGACAAAACTTGACAGTTTCTTCAAACCTATATTATAACGTTCAAAAACAAGCACAGCTTCTGAGTCCTCTAGCGACGAATAAATGTATTGTCTTTCTATAGTTTTTAAATAAAGGCTCTACAGTAATATTTTTATTTATTTTCATCGGCTCTACTGATAACATTAAATTTTCCACGTATCTGTGTTCTAAGCTTTCTTTTTTCTGTCTTTTAGGGCTACCGTTTACTTAACTAATTCGGATTAGAGAGGGCTTGCTGTACTGATTCTGTTATGACAGATGGGACACAATTTCAAAATGTTGACATGATGCAGAACTGATTGAGTTACCAAGACTTTTCTCCGGAACTAACTTACTGTTTGTTTCCGTCGGATCTCCTGCCGTTGCAGCAATGCCGTAACGTTTGATTTGTTCAGTACCGTGCAACTGACGTGTGACTAGAGCACAGGGTCTGTCAGTAACTCGTACACTGTAGAATCTAATGCTAATAATTGGAAATTATGTAGAAAGACGCAGCCTTGGCCTGATTTTAAGTACTGTAAAGGCGTATACCTGGAAGAGGTGGGTAGAAGCACGAAAATCCTGAATGAGGGTAACCGCTCCCCTGGCCGATGTGAGAAGCGTTATCGCTTGAGCCAGCTTCGCCAAATGCTAGGTGTGCCAGTTGTGAACGAGGCTAGGCGCGTCCTCAGGGTGCCGATAGAGGAGTGGGCCTCCAGTCATGCCCAGCTGGCAAGGGGCGGTTCTCCAGCTTGGGGGGTTGGGTGGGGGTGACAGCTCCTCGCCGTAAAACAGTTTTTTTTCTAAATAAGACTCGGACGTGACAGACTCTTGTTTTTACTCTTAGCACCTAAAGACGGACTCAGTTGTAGCGCACTGCGACGAATATTCCGTGACGCTCGAGTTTTGCTACATCAGGAAGTACTACAAACAGACGCACTACGTTGTACGAACATGCTCTCCATCGGCGGATATCCTGGTGTAATGGACCCAGAGAGCGGTCAGTTGCATCCTTGGTCCTGTAATTAAGTTTTAATTAGCGAAATAAAAAAGTGAACCAGTGTTCTGGGATTGGTTAACTCGTGACTGTGCTGAAACGGGTCGTCCGGAAATTAAACAGTCCCCCTCTAGCTCTCTCATTAGCTCGGACAGGAATTAGCGGAGTGCTCAGTGCTGCCACGATGAGCTGTTTATGAATCATGTGTCGATTGTCGCGGTTGGCAGGCATTCATAATATCAAGATTACTATGTTCCATTTGTTTCTCGGTCAACAGATTAAGTAATGGGCAGAAATTAACTCGAGTTTTGGTGTCTGCCTGGTATGATACTGGCTTCGGCTTTTTGTTTTACTGCGCAGGACAACGATCCTCGGTCTTTCGTATCCTGCGCTATTTTGTCAGATAACTGAAGTTCCCTCATGGTAAAAACAAACCTTCACTCTTCCAGGAAGTGGACGTTTCAAATTATCAGCAATTTAGCGTTATTAGTCGTAATCAGAAATTCTTACTTTCGACACTTTTCATGCCATCCAGCGACCGTCAGAGTTTCTGTCAACAGTGGATGCAAGAAACTATCTGGTTCCTTGAAGACATATCGATAGTGGATCTTGGAGACTGTGGAGACTTCCTGCAGAATTGTGTGCTTCGTGTTTCATGTCTGTGTGACTGGTGACAGGATTGTACTCGTAGGCAAGTCACTAATACAATCTTAATAGTTTGCATCCTGTTGTGTGCCTCACTTAAGATACAAAGCATACAAGAATATACCGTCTACACAACAAAACTCTGTATTTGAAAACGAAGAAGAAACTACTGTATCAACATTTGTTTTATTAACGCGTTAATAAAATAAAATAAAATAAAAACAAATGTTGATACATCAGTGTCTTCTTTGTTTTCAAATACAGAGTGTTGTTGTATAGACGGTATATTCTTGTATGCTTTGTATCTTAAGTCACTAATACGGTCACTGTGTACGGGCCTCATGCACCATCTCTCTGTGCTGTGACGTTTACTTCAGTGATGAGTGAAAGACAGAGAAGGACAACATTTCGGTTGGTGGTTATGCCGTAACGGAATGGCGCCGGTTAGTGAATGCTCTGTTTACCGTCACGTGAAGCCTATGCATTCTATTGCCTGGCCTTTCGCCTTGATCCCAGAGATGTGTTGTATAGTGAAAACGTCCCTCTATATAGTAGCGAGGCATAATGCCCCTTCTAAGGCCCCCCATACACACACAGTATGGCCTTCCGATCGACCTTACAGGCAAAACTTTCACAGTTTACACCCTCCCTTTCCTTCCCCATACACGCGCAGATAAACCGTCAGCTTCATGCCACAATCACGGTCTTCCAGCCTATAATGTTGAGTCACATACGTCACGTGCTACGGTCCTGCAGGTTAGAACTGACGGACTGACGGGTTTCCCACAGGCAAACAGCCCAAATGATTGGCCGGCCGGCCGCACCACACAAATCAGTTTTGCCTTTCAGTCTTTAACTGTGCAGGCCGAACTGGAGGCCAAACTGTGTGTGTGTGTATGTGTATGTGTGTATGGGGCCCTAAGAGATCCAGTCCCTCTTACGCGAAGTAGCAGAAACGTCAACAGCATCCACACTTCCTCATATCGGAGCCTTGTCTCGGCCCGCGACTTCAGGTGAATGACAGCAGTCAGCACCATACAGCTACACTCAGCAAACAGCGAGACTCTAGCCCTGTGCGGAGAATTTATTTGAAATGTGATCAACATTGTGGCTAGAGGTAATTTCTTATTTTTCTAGTACTAATACTGCCGCGAGCGAAGTAGTGCGTTGCTTGCATGTGGTATTCACCTTCCGCTTCCGGGCTGTACCCGTTTTTGCTATGCGTTTCCAGCTCGTTGCGTCAGGAGAACCAGTGTCATCCTCATTTGCAGGTATAATGACCTGCAGCCCGTCACCAGAAACGTGTAAGTTTGTGTAAGACATTGCTGCTTCTGACGTATATGGCGATTGATTTTAGTGAGTTTCTGTTTGTTTCCATATCGCAAACAGAGATATGTTGTGAATGAAGAGCTACTACAAGCGACACCGGAAGTACTGTATATCTGACTCCATCCCACCGATGGATTGAGCCGAAACAGTTTGCTGTGTCGCGAATTCGACGTACACACCGGACATCAGGTTGTCCGGATCAGGGTTCTGCCATTAAAATTGGATCTTCATGTACGTTTCATTTAATTTTTAAAGCCCACCGTGCAAAGTGTTTAAGGGCGCTGAGTGACAGTAATTTGCTTCCCGAAGAGAGAAGCGTGACCTAATGCCATGTGGCCAGACAGTCCAGGAGCGCCCTGTAGCAGTCTGTTGAAGCCAGTTCCTATAACCGTTTGTGTCTGATTGAAATCATTGCAGATCTGTTAAGAACTTGCGACATCTTTGGAGGGCGGCAGTGCGAAACCAAGCATGCTCTTAACTGAGCAGGAAAGACATTATTGCTCCATATTATTGTGTCGGGAAAATTAAGTTCTTAATTGACCTCTATTCTCCCTATTGTTCTACAGCCCTTTGGACCTTGGCCGCCTTTTCAGTTTCTTAATCCTATACACAGTCGGTAGGACTCCTTGGGCGGGGAATTAGCCCGTCGCAAGGCCGATACCTACACACAGAACAACACAAACACAATAAACGCACACAGACATCCATGCCGCGAGTGGGATTCGAACCCACGACCCCAGTGTTCGAGCGGGCAAAGACAGTTCATGCTTTAGATCTCACGACCACTCTGATGAGCTCTCAATTGACCTAGCAAATTCTTCAGTAATATTGACTTGGTAATATGAACAAAGTCGGAATGAAGAAGCCAGAGCAGTTTAACTGTAGGCTGGATTCAGCGTATGTATGAATTACAGCGGCCGCTTAGCGTCGAATGATGCGGGAGGAAGCGAACATGGTCCATTCAGTCATTCACGTGGGGGGACCGGGGAATACCACGCAAAAAGGCAGGCTGTCGGTGTTCCGGTCGATATTCGAATCGGACGCCTCCCAAATAGAAGTTAGAGACGTCACTGCTTGAGCCAGCATTCCAAGTCCAGCACGTTGAAAACTGTCGGTGACGAGACTGTGAAATGGGATCTGTTCTGCGCTCGACCCAGCTGTGTCGTACTGAAGTGACGTGATTCGATTCTCTCTGGCAGCTGTCACGTGAATGGTTTCGAATGCTTAAACGATGCCCATAACTGGGCTTTGGTAACAGGACTTTAATCATAATCATGTGGCGCATTAACCAAATGAAAATTAACGCAACTTGCTCGCTACAGGCGGTTGTTCAGGAGAGATCCAGTATGCCTCTGGCAAACACGTCATCAGTCTTACTTTGCTTGACCTTGCCGCAGCAATGGCGGACCAGTCACCTGACTCGCAGTTGTCATGTGCTTAATCTGGATGGTATCATTCCTTCATTTAAATAATATTAAAAGAAATGAGTCCCTGCCTCACAGAATACACACTGCGTCTCCATGATGAAGACTACAGTTGACAATGTTTTGGGAAGTAATCGCTTTTATTAGAATTATATGAAGCTCGTACACTATGTGGAAAAATTGAAGATTATTCAACGTTGTACTGGTGGTACGTATAGCTACCACTGCCTGCTGTTTAAAGGATCTTTCGAAGTTGCAGTAACGCTACAGCGGAATTAGCATTTCTGCCCTCCGGTACGTCATTCCATGTCACCATTACACCTGTTTTACCCTCAGGTAAGTGATGTTGAGGGCGATTACAATCGGAGGCAACGTTTGTGAGAAAATCGACTTATAAGTGGCAGTGAGGCTAGTTTGTGCCATCATCACGTGACCTTAATCTGTCGCCAATTGCAGTAGCAGCTTTGAACATGAGCCTGTAACGACCAGGAGGTTTCCAGCCGAAACCAGCCCCTAGTCCTCTTAGTTCCATGACGCGCAGGCGCTGGGGTAGAAATGCATGCAGTGTTTCTGTCAGAAAATCTGACGGTATGGAACCGCTCGAGGGAACTAGCCGTAATTGGGAGGATGATATTAAAGTGGATAATAGTTCATGAAGTTGTGAAATGGATTCATTTGGCTCAGAGGTAATATCTGGGGGAACGCGGTAGCATAGTTGGTTGAAGCATTATGCTACAAGCCGGAAGGTCGCGGGTTCGAATCCCGATGATGATGTTGAATTTTTCAGTTGACCTAAGCCTTCCAGCCGCTCTATGGCTCTGGGGTCGACTCACCTTCTTAACCGAAATTAATACCAGGAGTCTTCCTGTGGGATTAAGGACGGCCGGTGCATAAGGGTAACAGCCTCACCTCAATCTGTGAGCCGATTTTCTAGAAGAAGGTGGGATCTTCGACGTCCCACAACCCTGTGGGACTTCACGGCCTGTTCATTAATTAAATCTGGCACTATGGATCTTTTAGCCGGTAAAACTTCTTCGACGGGGGATCAGCCTTGTCGCAAGACCGCTACCTGCACACAGGACAAGACAAACAGAAAAAACGCGGACAGACATGTATGCCTCGAGTGGAATTCGAACCCACGATCCCATGCCTCAGACCGCGGGGCCACTGTGGCCTGGCATGTTGATACTATAAACGCATCAGAATTTGTTCAGCACGCCGCCGCCTTGTCTTGTACAGGTCGACGGGAAGCATCTGTCCTGGTGCTCGCTCCGCCCTCCTCCCCCGGCGGAGCTGCGACCTGCTATTGATTTTGTTCCAGCTGTGTGCAAGACTACTGGTCGTAGTGTAGAGTAGGCTACTGGTCCACTGAATGGTAGAGCAGATCTTTACGGCTTCTTCAAGAATCAGTAGAAACTGGGTGACCTTTCATATGCTTCCTTGTTACTTCCTTTGGTTTGAAAGTTTCTGGGAGTCCCTAAAATGCTCTCTGGAGCTCTCGTCGTCTATTTATACCGATTTCTGTATCCTGCGCACATTTTGGCAAACGAGTCGCCGCCTTCCGCCTTCCAATTTTATGACATCGCTCTAAATGTACCATTTGCACGTTGTAGCCGCGTAGGAATGTGAAAGTGTAGCGCCATCGCTTATTGGCATAATGATACTTTATGGATTGCCAAGATTAATCGTTTACTTGCATTCTTGAAGCCGGAACGTGATAAACTTAACATTCTAAGTTCTCATGACATTTCCACGCATGCGTGAGCCCGTAAATGCAATGCTGACAACTCAGATTCTGATCTTTTGTGCGGCCAGCACTGCCGCTTTGTATGGCAAACTCCATGTTGATAAACTGTTAGTTACTCAGCTGGTGAAGACATACATACTGTTATGGAACCAGAACGTTCATTGCCATATGCACAAGAGCCACTGCAACCCATCGTGTTTACACGCTCACACCGTTTCAATTTTAATATTATCCTCTTACTTGAGCATAGTTCTCCACTTTCTAAGCTAAAACTGTGGGATCCATGTCTCGTTTCTACCATGCTTGTAATACTTGCGTCAGTGTGAAAGATTTTGCTTCAGGTGTCACGTGGAGAACTCTGATATCTCAGTTTAACANCACCTGAAGGCTGGACTGGGGCATCCCACAAGCTGCACTGGATGGTTGACAGTGAGATCTGTCTTGTCGGTCAGTGTATCTGCGTACTTCCTGAAACCCATTCGAGTTTGGGCCTTGTGTTTCAGAGAGAATCCGTCCGCATTGTGCAGTGTCAGGAAAATATGCGGTTCTTGTGTGTGTGTGGTTTCTTCTATGATTTCGTCAGTAGCTGTATTGTACAGGACCGAATGGTAGGGTTATAGATGAATGATGAATTGGAAATCATTTGGAGGGAAATGGTCGTGGCCAAATCAAGGTACTTTCCTCGCATTTGCGTGGAAGGACTGAGGAAAACCACAAACAATTATCCGTCAGTATAGTCGGTGACCCTGCCGAGATACGAATCCAACACCAGTCTAGAACGTTGCAAGTCTCCCAGATCTGTAAATCGNTACCTGAAGGCTGGACTGGGCCATCCCACAAGCCGCACTGGATGCTTGACAGTGAGATCTATCTTGTTGGTCAGTGTATCTGCGTACTTCCTGAAACCCATTCGAGTTTGGGCCTTGTGTTTCAGAGAGAATCCGTCCGCATTGTGCAGTGTCACGAAAATATGCGGTTCTTGTGTGTGTGTGGTTTCTTCTATGATTTCGTCAGTAGCTGTATTGTACAGGACCGAATGGTAGGGTTATAGATGAATGATGAATTGGAAATCATTTGGAGGGAAATGGTCGTGGCCAAATCAAGGTACTTTCCTCGCATTTGCGTGGAAGGACTGAGGAAAACCACAAACAATTATCCGTCAGTATAGTCGGTGACCCTGCCGAGATACGAATCCAACACCAGTCTAGAACGTTGCAAGTCTCCCAGATCTGTAAATCGCTTATCCTTACAGATGGTGACTCTGCATTAGTCCTACAGGGCAACAATTTACACTCCTTCACTTTCATGATATTGTGACATATAGACCCATTGCTAGGCAACGACCCCGAAACAAACAAGGAGACAACAGCTGTTACTAGGTAGGGGCCCGCTCGCAACGATGGAAGTACTGTTGGAAGCGGTGTTTTCTAATTGATTCTCTCCGAGGCTGTATCACGCGAGCAACAGAGTTCAGTTCAGTTCAGTTAGATACGTACACATGACAAAAGGACGAGCATATTCATAAGAGACAACCCCAACTTCTTGTTAGAGAGGGCTATGATCGCAAGGGTTAGTTGAAGAAAAAATTCTGGCAGTGAATTTCAAGGAACTTGGCACCAAGACGACCTGATCGGATGTTAACCGCCAGTCGTAAAGCAACCCTGGCTATGATTTGACAGTTCAGTTAATGAGTGTAGTGCAGTANCGAAAATATGCGGTTCTTGTGTGTGGTTTCTTCGATGATTTCGTCAGTAGCTGTACTGTACAGGACCGAGTGGTAGGATTATAGATGAATGATGAATTGGAAATCATTTTGAGGGAAATGGTCGTGGCCAAGTCAAGGTACTTTCCTCGCATTTGAGTGGAAGGACTGAGGAAAACCACAAAAAATTATCCGTCAGTATAGTCGGTGACCCTGCCGAGATACAAACCCAACACCAGTCTAGAACGTTGCAAGTCTCCCAGATCTGTAAATCGCTTATCCTTACAGATGGTGACTCTGCATTAGTCCTACAGGGCAACAATTTACACTCCTTCACTTTCATGATATTGTGACATATAGACCCATTGCTAGGCAACGACCCCGAAACAAACAAGGAGACAACAGCTGTTACTAGGTAGGGGCCCGCTCGCAACGATGGAAGTACTGTTGGAAGCGGTGTTTTCTAATTGATTCTCTCCGAGGCTGTATCACGCGAGCAACAGAGTTCAGTTCAGTTCAGTTAGATACGTACACATGACAAAAGGACGAGCATATTCATAAGAGACAACCCCAACTTCTTGTTAGAGAGGGCTATGATCGCAAGGGTTAGTTGAAGAAAAAATTCTGGCAGTGAATTTCAAGGAACTTGGCACCAAGACGACCTGATCGGATGTTAACCGCCAGTCGTAAAGCAACCCTGGCTATGATTTGACAGTTCAGTTAATGAGTGTAGTGCAGTAGAGTACAGTAGAATGAAGTGAGTGAAGTGAGTGAGTTAGAGGACTGCTGCGGTCCAGCTGTTGTGAGCTGTTGCTCTTAGACGCTGGTAGCTGAGGCACGGGGATAGTTCGGGAACCCAAAGGAAGGGGAAAATCCGCCGATGAAAGCTACTACCAGGCAACGACTGATGTGAAGACAGCAGATTGAGATGACTTAGTGCGTGCTATAGTGAGTTGTAGAGTGTGAATTAACGATAGCGCTATAGTTACTTGTAAGTACGATCTGTAAGTGTTCAATAAATCCAAACCCAATCTGTAGTAATTCATACAGGTGACAGTATTGTCATCATCGTCACGGATGAAGCTTTTTGCTTATTCTTTCCATCTTCCTGGCACTCACCTCTCTGTGGTTGATGTAGGTCAAGCAGTTCGATGTTGCTGATCACAGTGACCGCGCGGTCTAAGGCATGAACCGTCTTCGCTTGCTCGAATACTTGGGTCGTGTGTTCTAATCTCACTCGAGGAATGGATATATGTGTGCGTTTATTCTGTGTTTTTGTTATCCTGTGTGTAGGCTATCGGATTTGCGACTGGCTGATCCTCCATCCAAGGAATCCTACTGACTCTATATAGTTAAACTGAAAAAGCGGCTAAGGTCCAAAAATAGCTGTAGAGCCCTAGCTAGATAGTTCAGATGTGGGCTGTGCCGCAGCTCAGTCGGCTGCTCGCCAGTTTCCCGCCGCGGCTGCCCGGGTTTGATCTCAGGTGAAGTCATATGGGATTTGTGGACAAAGTGGCACTGGGACAGGTTCTCTTCGAGCACTTCGGTTTCCCCTGCCAGTTCTCATTTCCATGGACTGCTCCACATTAATTAATCTTCTTGTCATCGATGGTATGTAGACTTGATACTGACACCACCATTAAATAAACAGATACACTTGTCTGTATAGTGTAATTTCTAAACGCATGCGCCGTGGGTCTCTTCATTACCTAGCCAAAACGATTCTGCCTGAAGCTGAGTAAGAAGGTGTGACATTCATTGCCTCTGAAGGCACAGCACACCTTCGAATCCGCGACTCCTGTGTTCCTGCACCCAGTGAATGTGCCGGCTTCTGTTGCCCTGCGCTGGGGGCATCTCTCCGAGCTGTACTAGTCTCCTTGTTACTGGGGGCGGAGTCTTCCGTCGCGCGAAATCAATATTCTGTCTGGAATGTAGGTCATGGATGTGATGTAGCCTGCAGACTGTACAACCAGAGATACGATTTGGGGCTCTCAGAGCGGCGATTCTGAAGAGTTGCAATCTTCTGGGATATAACGTCGTACAGTCCCATGAAAATAATCGACGTTTCGGATGAATATATATCATGCTGCCTCCGAGTGGGCCGAGTGTCTGGCTGGGCGAGTGAGGACGTATGCTTCAAATAAGGCCGCGCCATAGCTTAAGCGGTTAGACGCTGGCTTCCTACCGCGGCGGCCCGGGTTCGATCACGGGTCTGGTCAAGTGGGATTTGTGGTGGACAAAGTGGCGCTGGGACAGGTTTTCTCCGAGTACTTCGGTTTCCCCTGCCAATCTTCATTCCACCAATTGCTCCAGTCACTCTTACCCATCATCTGGAGCTGGTATAATAGGCCAGAAGTGGCCACAGTACAGGGGACTTAGTCCCACCCTACTAGCAATAAAAAATGTTTCAAATAGAGTAAGCCACTAAACGAGGGGCCATTTGGGCAAGAATAAAGTCGCGCCATAGGTGGAATTCCAATTCACCTTCTATGCTGCCCTTTTCGGCCATTTAACCCTTTAAATCCCAGTGGTTACTATACATACCGCCTGTTATGTTGTCACATGTATGAGTGACTCTCGACGAGGTTTTGGATTGGATCTTGAATTCATTGACCACATTAACACGTGACTCGTAATTACGCTTTACAGATCACTGGCACCCACGAACTAGTATCCTCAGTCTGTAACAGTCTCCACTAGCCATTTCCTGGCAATGGATTTTAACACAGGAACTGTAACAGTCTCACTGATTTACACACTCAAAATATCACACATAATGTCTTCTTTTCACAGCCCCGCACTTCCAGCTAACCCTTTTCTTCCCAGCCTCCCGCACAGAACTCTTCTCAACTGAACTCGTTTCAAACTCTCCTGGTCATAAAATCTCGGCACGGACAACATAGGAGACACCCCGTTTCCAACAGTAAGCCTACTGTTGCGTCCATATTTGTTTTCGCGGGAACGTGTTTACCGTGCCATTGCTCGGAAACGGTCGTATAATCGTCTATCTCGCAGCCATTACATAGCAACGGCTGTACACGCTTCAATAGTAAATCTCTGCTTTCTGCCCACAGAGTGTGTTTGTGTGTTCCATATGGTTCTCACATTTCAGTCTCCGCTAGAACGTGTTGCGAACAGAACGCCCATTCTTGACGAAGATGGGGAAAATAAATTTCGGCGAGCAGGAGACTAAGGCTGGTTGTCATATAAACCACGTGATACGAACAGAAGTGGAACATTGAGTATCAGCCGATGAATATATTCCTCAGCGTAGGCCGAGTAGAATATGCTGATTGAGGATTTGAATTCCTAGATTAGATACACACTTTTGTTTAATTCTGATATTTCATTTTTCAACATACTCTCGCTTCGTATCCCGGAGGTTCTGTTTCAAACCTTGTTATCCTGACTAAGACATTTCATGGTTTTCCTAAATCACTCCACGAAAGTGCTCCTGTAATACCTTAAAATAGGCTCCTAAAGCTTCCACGCACATGCTTACCACCTCATCACTGACAGCATCCACGGAACAAGTTGATATAGAGATAACGCTGTAGACTTGTATTCCCGAGGTACTTGGTTCAAAATACGGTACGCACACCAGCTGTCTAGACTGAGATTTTTCATTGTTTTCCTCAGTCACTTAAGGTAAATAATGTGATAGTCCTCAGTTACATCACGGACCGCTTACTTCAAAGTCCTTTCCAATTCTTTGCTCATCTGTAATCCGTTAAATAACGCACGTAATATCAAACCGGCCATTCCGCGCACTTGCGGCAGAGTGATCGGCCCCCGCCTCAGACGTCCCACAGGAAAATTCCAATGTTTATGTTACGTCACGATTTGGAAACACAGAAACTTAGATTGGGGAAGGGGATAATATTAGAGAAGGCATATATAATGTGAATCGGATTAAACTGGCTTGTTTGAACGTCTAATTGTTGGGTGTGTTTTCTTGTTTCTGTTTCGAAAGCGCTGTCGTAAAATGACACGTCTGAAGAATTTGCTATATTTAAAATGTAAAGTCAATTTTGTGTTAGCCCAGTGTTCAGATTGGTTACAGGATGCTGTACGTAAATTAATTTGTTCAGTTTCTAAGTGTAAATAGACTTTGCACGTAAAAGTGTACAGAACATAGGCGTTCTTTGCGTCATGACGGTAAAAGCGTTGTTAATGTAATTATATCCTGGTCTATTATACTCCCAACCGGATATGTCGTAAGTTTTCAACGTTTCCGAAGTCACGCTACAGGAAAGTTGGCTTCATGATTGCCTGCATATCGGCGAGATTCAGAGCTGCTCTTAACAAGTGACGAGTGCAGATAAATGCTCTAATACAGAGGCATTCTGAATGTGTGAGATTGATTGGTCCGCTGCAGGGGCAGGTAAGGTGAGCTGTAGCAGCTACAGGAGAGGCTGAGAAGAGATGGTGCTGTAGTTAACTTGACAGGTGATAAAGAGTTCTGCACAGGCTGCTGTAAGAAGAGGATCTGATCGCTTGAAGCTTAAGAAGCTACACTGTTAAAAGCAGTTGACAGGGAACGGCTGATGAAAACACAGCATACTGGAAAAAGGCTAAGCGGATGCTGTGGTGATTTGTAAAGTGTGAAAAATAGCTGTAGCACTGTAATTGTAGTTCCGAGTGGTGTGTATAAATGGTCAGAAAATCCGTTCGCCAATGTATACCCCGTCTATAGTCACACCCCTAATCCTGACAGTATTAAGAATGTGTTGACATTACATTAGAAAATATTTGTTATTCGGAAAACTTTCCTACAGTTTTCGCCAACCTGTTTCCACTGACGCATCATCTCCGTTCAGAGATTGCCAGTTCATAACATGGAACTGTTTAACCCAGGGGTTCTCAAAGTTCGTGGCACCACGACCTCCTAAAATAATGTAAAAGTCTACGCACCCCCTCCCCATTTCTGCCGGTTAGCGAAAAGTGCAGTTCTATACATTGCTCTTCGGGGCCTTATGTAGGAACCTAAATATCTACATAGTGTTTGCGTGCTAACTTTGGCCAAGTAGCTATGAAATCTCGCCGCCATGTTTACCGCCATGTTTACCGCCACGTTAGTGCTGCCATCCATACGAGTTCAGCTGTAAAAAAAGTGCGAATACCTAACCTTAGAATTTGCCTGGACTAAATATGCAGGTTAGGTTTCTGGTTTCGTTTTGAAGACGTTCGGCATTTGGTTCTGGTATGAACAGGTTAGGGTTTTTTGGTTCTGTTTTAAAAATGAAATTTTGCCGTTGACATAGCTAACGTAGCGGCTAGCATAGAGGTAAAGTTCTGCAGTTACGTGGATTCCCCGTCAGCATGCAAATACCAGTGCTGAGGCTTCTCTGCACCTGCAGCAAGGTGCTGGAACAGTCACGAGAAGTGAAGTTGTGCACAGTGTTGCAGGTTCCTGTCGGTCTGTACAGTGATACGAGAAACCCAGAAACGGTTAGAGTATCTCTATCGAACTACATAATGTCGCACTGGGAAAATGTTTCGTTCACTTGAGTCTTTCCTAATTGCCAAAACCGTGTGTGGACACAACTGCATTTTAAATTATTCCTAGGAACTCGTCAACCACAGTCTGAAGAGCTATGATTTAACGCGTTCTGGTTGGTGACTATGGCAGGTATGGATCACAAGACCGCGGTTCTCAGGATGAATAGTGCAATATGTTTTCTGTGAGATTCGACCTAGAAATTTTACCATTATTTAGATGGATATCATGCTTGAAAGAGCTCTCCACAGTTGATTGCGTGCAGTCTGTAGCAGCGCGGCACCTTCTTCTTGTGACGCCTGTGTGTGTGTGTGTGTGTGGGTGTGTGGGGGAGGGGGGTGTTTAGTCGCGTTTGCAACCTCGCAAAGCATCCGTCCACCCATATGTATGACACAACAAGAGAACCGCTAAACAAATTTTTATGGAATTTATTCTTATTTTATTGTTAATTTTAACGAAAGTCTAGTCTAAGTTTTGTCTAGATTGTGAATCGAATAGAAACTAATTTGTACGAACCATTTATAAAAATGGGAATGTTAGCATTTCAGTTCGGTAATAGTATGTGAGAAACTTGCAGCACCTGAAGAAGACCCATTGGTAGTCGGAACATGTAGTGCATGCTGTATAAATAAATAAATAATAAAGCATTGTTGCGTTGAAGATAAAAATTATATATGTTCATTGCATATACGCAGCAGGTTGCGTTCCTTAAAAACAATGAAATCCGATACTGGGATGTGTTAATACAATTTGTGTACATGTGCCGGTTCTGGTTTAAATATGATCCAATATAACGGAGACTTTATGTGCAGATTTACATACACGCGCTAAATGTTTACCGTCGCAAAGGACTTCATGAATGTCAGCTGTATGGAAAGCTTAGGCGATATTTGATGTCCAGTGCAGCTTTTCCATGCGTCTCACGGTTTTCGGGATTATTAAACAAAAGTGAATCAGTTCCTGAGCTGCAGGGCCTGTGCTCAGCTCACAGGAAGTGGTCTTCTGAATAAATTCAAAGATTACTTCAGTCTCTTATTTTCGCTGATAGTTGCACGAAGTGGTCTCCCACCGGTTAGTAGTAAAGTCTACATGTGTAAGGCCGCGCCATAGCTGAAGCGGTTAGTCGCTGGATTCCCACCGCGGCGGCCCGGGTTCGATCCCAGGTCTGGTCAAGTGGGATTTGTGGAGGACAAAGTGGCGCTGGGGCAGATGTTCTCCGACTACTTCGGGTTCCCCTGCTAATCTTAATTCCACCAATTGCTCCACAATCACCCTCACCTATCATCTGGGACTGGTACAATAGGCCAGAAGTCGCCGCAGTACAAGGGACTTAGTTCACCCCACTAGCAATAAAAAAGGTCTACATGTGTACAAATATACATATATATTTAATTAAGTTTTATTGATCGCGCTGCCGAAATCCTTCATTCTCGATCACAATAGGCCAATCTACACGAAAGATCGCAGTTAAGAGAATCGGCGCCAAGACGTTGCGTATATTTTCTGATTACTGTTAACCTCTACTTTGTTACCTTTAAAATTAAATTGACTATCTTCGATACAGCAGTGTCGGATGATAACAAATCTGTCCGACTGGTAAAGACGGTTTCTAGAAAATTGACTTTTTACGTTTGGCCCTGTTGTGCTCGAACTTAATCATAATTATTGGGGCCGTGTTCTATGAAATTGTCATTTTGTTTGAGGGTGTAGCCGTTTTGTTTCTGCTGCTCCGCGACCAAGTGGTGTGAGCTGGGTAGAGCTGCTGGCCCCTGGCAGCTATACTCGTCGCACGCCCCGCTGTCTTCCGGGTCGCCTTCCGTCGTCCCAATTGTTAACTGGGCACACTGGGCTACTCGTGTCCCGTCAACCTTTAGATTTTATTTACCGTGGTAGCACGAGAAACCTTCTCAGGGCTTCACAGGCCTCTCTTAGACTGGAGCATACAACTGATACACCACTATAACACCTTTGTACACAGGTTATTTATTCATTTTTTGTTATTACAAGTCAGCGTTCGATTCTCTGTTTTCACCAAATCTCGGAGTACATAACCGAGTGGTACTTACACTCTGTACAGGAATATGATCAAACTCACTGAATCACAAGCTTAGGTGCAGAATAATCGAACTAGTTACACAGTCACAAACTCGGATCGTCTTCCTTGCGGCCGTCACAGCGTCACCCACTCGTCTGGCAGTGGCACCCGCCTGAAGGCTTCTTCTTAATGAACCACAATTGGTCACTCTAAATCCTTACGTTAATTTTTGAACCAATAAAATTCTTCGCCGCCAAAGCTTCAAATTAAAAGAAGGCGCGAACGCCACCATACGCTTTATTCTAAACACTCATAATCACGAGACGTCTTCTGTCACTGTCACCCCCGGAATTTGGAAACATCTCAATTCACGCGGTCGAAGACAGCCTTCTGAATACAACTTAGACTTATGTGTCGCGCTTTACAAATCCAGTTCAATTGTTGCTTTAAGGTGACGAACAAAACGGCCACAAGGGGGCCCCATATGAAAGGGTCCATTTCTTTTTGGGGCCTGGGATCTTTACGTTCACAGAACAACGACCTATGGCATAATCAACGCTGAATACCAAATATTATGCGCCTAACCGTTCAGGCATTAGCGAAGGGCACATACACGTACATTCATCCACACATAAATACGTACATACTGTCACGTGTATATGTGACTATAGGCGGGGTTTGGATTGGTAAATGGATTTATTGACCACTTACTCACCCGACCCACAACTACAAGCAAATTAACAGCGCCACCGCTATACCCCACAATTCACAAATCCACACAGCATCCTCCTAGCTCTCTTCCAGCCTGCTGTGTCTTCACCAGCCGTTCCCTGGCAACGGCTTTTGGCGTTTGAGATTCTTCAGGTTCTGTCTTCACAGCCTCCCGTGAAGAACTATCTGTCCTCTCCACTGACTGACTGACTGACTGACTGACTGACTGACTGACTGAACTCACTCCTCACTAACTGTCCTTATAGCATCTCGACACGGGCCCCACGTACGACACTTCGTTTTGATTGTTGTAGTCCAACTGTTGTATTATTAACAATCTGCTGCCTAGCAACGGAAACATGTTTACCGAGTCGTTGCCCAGAAATTTTCGCTGTTTACAGAGTCACTGCTTAAAACGGGTCTATGTGCCACAATGCAGAGAGACAGCCAGACAACATTCCAAAAATTAATTTCTCTTAATAAGAAGGGATGAAAGCATGCATCTCGACCAAAATCTCGAGGTAGGTTTTGCCATCATCACAGTACTTTCTGATGCGGACACCGTTCATGAGAGAATGAGAGCAGACGAAAGCCTTGACTGGCTTTACACTGCACTGACGTAAGATTTGTTTTGTCTTCTTAAAGCACTGCTCCATTGCATTTCGGCTTCGAAGTTTATAAACTTGATTGTATTGTAACGTGTTGGATGTATATCACGCTACAAGTAACTTCACGCCGTATTTGATATAGCCAATTTATTGAACACTCGCTCTTACAATCACACAATTTACAATCTGACAATTACTGCCAGAGTACAGCGAAGCCTCGAATTTGTTTATTCCTTCTTATTTTGAACTGATGTCAGTTTGAATTAGTGTCGGCTAACAGTGAACAGTTGAACGGGTATTTAATCTTTATATCAGTGGCTCTACAGCCCTTGTGGACCTTGGCCGCTTTGTTCAGTTTCTTAATCTATACAAAGTCGGTAGGACTCTTTGGACGGTTATTAGCCCGTCGCAAGACTGCTATCTACACACAGAACAGGACAAGCACAGATTAAACTCACACAGACATCCATGCCCCAAGTGGGCTTCGAACCCACGATCCCAGTGTTCGAGCTGGCGAAGACGGTTCGTGCGTTAGGCCGCGCGGCCACTGTGATTGGCGAATAGGAATTTAATACTTGTTTATTGTAAGGAATAAGTTAGTTTTACGCATTCGGTTTGTCTAAAATTGGCACCCCTGGAATTGCAGAACATTACTTCGCTATTTTTCTACCTATAAGTAATCAGAAGACAGGAGGTCTTAGCATATCGTCTGCGATTCCTTCTGCGGACACGCTTCTACATTGTTGTCATAGCGCGTTGTAAGCATTAGTACAAGAGGCAGCGGCCGCGGTTATAGAATGCAGTTCGTGAGCCGCAAGAGCGTGAGGAGTAGCCCTTTTTAGAATACTGCACCGAGGCAGCGTCTAGTTGAGTTGAGAATTACGTGTAGATGCCATTCAACGAGAACAGAAGCAGCATTGAACGCCGAGAAGACACAGTGCGCGCTGCAGTGCATAGTAAAGTCCGGCAAGTAGTGAAGCTGCTATAGTTATCTGTAGTTACGAGTTATAGGGATCAAATAAATCCAATTACCAATCCAAATACGTGACAATATTATTCTGCCATTCACGTGTTGGTGTCTTCTATGGGAGCCGCTTTGCTACATGGCTCTCAGTTCAAACTTATGTCGAAGTGGGCCGGCCTGCGTGTATCTTCAGCGGGGGATACCGAACTGGAGACGTGGCAGATAGAGAGGCTTTCCAGGCATCTTATCTACGTTTGTAAGATTTGAGGCTTTCACGGCGGTGACTATGAAGAAAGCAGTCTTCTGGGATTTGGCACCGTGTATATGTGGTGTTAACCGACGTTTCGGAGGAACNTTTTGCTGGATGTTCAGTCTGTTCGTTCCAGAGTGTGGGCACCTGAAATCCGCCCGTGTGTTATATCAAAGCAGAATACATTGGATACTATATGTGGTTTTGGCCGTCTTTTTTCCTTATCGAAGGATATTTTGTATTTAACGTTTAGTTACTTGGGTGGACTCAGGGAAATAGGCCCACTGACTGACTGGACACACGTGACTTCTGTATGTGACGAGAAAACGACCATGAGTTGGCAAGCAGAGGGAGGGAAAGTCCCTGTGCGAAGGCTCCATCAGTTTCAGTCGCAAGTGGCAACTGGCTGACAGCCTGTACTTCGCAGTCTGTGAGTGTAACGCGCAGACTGTGTACACGATATTGAACACGTCCGAAATGCTGCTTCGGGTCTGTCGGCGGAGAAGACAGAAGCAGTCCAACCCTATGCCGCGAGACAATGTTTGCACTTGGTGGCGTCCCAAGGATTGTAAAGCCTGAATAATTCAGATAACGCCAGTCTTACGGCGTCGGAAGTGGCGTCATGAAAGAGACGACAATAAACGGCAAGAAGATGAACGGAAGAGAAGGCTGAGGATGGAAAGGTGCTACTTGCTCACACAACGGGGAAGTGAAGCCGCAGCCCTTGGTGACCGTTAAGTTAACAGTCTGGTCTCTGCTCTCAGGTGTTGCGCATACCTTACGAAGGACGCTTGTATTACTGCGAGGCCCTTTCTTTAATCCAGTCAAATATCGACGTATAAACCGAATCATTTCTTTAAACGCACAAATATGTGCTTGTTCCTCTAAAATCGATGGCTCTGAAGTGTTGTCGGCGCATGGGCCACACATCAGCGAAAGATAGACTGTCGCCGGAAGCAAGGAATGTTTGTTGCATGGAAGCTCCACTCTTAGCTACAATAATAATACCATGTGGGAGTGCCAGAATCCCCGTGTGTGTGCGCGCGCAGGGAATCGCACAATGCATCAGGCCAGACCTTCATGAAGCTGTATTTTACTCATGTGTGAACTCGAAAAAGAAACGAATGAGTTGAGTTCGTTCAGGAACCCTGGCGGGCGCTTAGTTGGTTGAAGCACTATGCTACAAGCTGGAAGGTCGCGGGTTCGATTCACGATGAGGTCATTGGATTTTTCGATTGACCTAATCCTTTCAGCCGCACTATGATCCTGGGGTCCGCTCAGCTTCTAACAAAAATGAGTACCAGGAATCTTCCTGAGGTTAAAGAACGGCCAGCGCGTAAGGCTGACATCACCGCCATCTATGACCCGAATGTCTAGAAAATGTGGACTCCTTGACGTCTCACACAGTCCTATGGCCTCCACGGCCTGTTACAGGGATAACTTTTATCATTTTTTTTTACCCTGGCTGGCTCCACCACTTTTCAGTTTCAGGGTAAGGGAAAATGGAGGCATCTTCCTCGTAAACCAGACTACACGGGGACATAACCATGAAATTTCGATTATACTTGAGAAAGGTAATCAGTATTTTATTTGGGATTTATTTAGTGACGCTGTCAACGTGTCTCAGGCTGTATGGCTTCGGGTGGTAAGGTGGTATGAATAATGGATTTGAAGGGATTCCGGAATTTTCCAGGGAGAACCGAGGAAAACGCTAGAATCCTCCCGCACACAGGTCAAAGCCGTTACCCCCGGCGACAACTTGATTGGTGAAGGAACTCGGACTTGGTTGCTCTATCGGTAGCGGCACTCAGGCACACGCAGACTGCAGCATTGGCACTCATAATACACGTATTAGCAAAGCCGCATGAGCACATGCAAATATTCTGAATGAATACTTAAAAAATGAACTGCGCAGTTGTATTGTGTCAGCATCTGACGATATACCGCACGACCTTCCTCTTGTCTCGACACATAAATGGTTGATTCGTGTTTACTTGACTGCTGTAACTTTCTCATACTCGCTCATTTCCGTGTAGGAGCAGAATATTGCAGATGGATGCACCATGTAACACGCATGGGGAGATTATAAATACATAAAAATATAATCTGAAAAACTTGAAGGGAAGAGACCGCTCGGAAACCCTAGGCGTAACTGGAAGGGAAGGATTAATATGTAGGTTACACTGAAACAGAGTGGCCGGCGTGGACGCAATTACTCTGGCTTAGAATGGGGCTCAATGGGGAGGTGTTATGGAAACTGTAATGAATCTTCGGGTTCGATAAGATGCAGGGAGTTCTTGACCAGCTGTCCGGCTACCATCCATTCATTCTTGACGACATTCTAGGACTGTGAGTTGTCTGTCGGGTGTTACGTCAGGATTCGCACAGCTTTGTCTGAGAGTTCTCCATGAGTTCATGAGATCGGCGCACCCTGACATGCTGATTGGCTGTATGCATGTGATGGCAGTTGCGCCTCACTGACTCGCTTTATATCTCCATCCGTGCTCCTGTTATGCTTCGCTGTGATCTAGGCGCCTCTTGAGGGACCGCCGTTGCAATAGACTCGGATGAATGGAGTGGGAACCGACAAGCTGTGGGTCGCGTCCGATTGGTCTTAGAAGATGCCAGGTTTGATTCTCGACCGGTATCGCACTGGTTGCCATATCAAATTCCTTCCCATTCACGGTACATGTCCATTTCCTCATCTCATTCCACACAGAGGAACCTCTCAGCTGGTACAGAATCGTTATATAATATGGGCCTACAGATCGAGTTACCAGCAGGGATGGAGAGCCTACTGTCTTTTGTGTCACATTTGACGCTAAACGCTTTGTACTAAATATTGTCTCGTCAGGTAAAGCCGCGTGTAGCTGCAGCAGCTTCACCCAGTCGATGGCTGTGTTCGCGGTTGGTAATCTGGGCAGCATCGCGCCATGTGTAAATAACAAGCTATGAGGGGAGGAGCAATATTGTCACTGTCACGCTCCGGCCGCCTTACTGGCACTGCAGCAGTTCTGCCTGACTTCTCTGATACACGTTGAGACTCGTTTCCCATGCATGGTTCTGGCCCGTCTTGACGAACAGTTGATTCAGTTGGAGCTACTTCCACGCGGCCGCATGAATCAGTCAGAGGCGTGAGATAGAGAAATATGGCCATGGGTCCCGCGGTGCTCGGAACCAAGAATTACTGTGCTGGCGAAACCAGTAGAAATTTACCGGAAACCCTAAAGCAGCCACACGCCTGAAACTGTCGTGCCATAACTGCAGTTACATTATTACCTGTGAGACCATTCTTAGCCAGTCAACATCTGAGTTTCTGCCTGTAGTATTTTTTTTTGGGGGGGGGGGGAAGTATAAAGTTTACGTATGCATAATGAATAATGTAAAGGAATTTCACAATTTGAGTGGATTTGAAGACCCGTGTTGGATAATTTGACCGACAAAGTTATTATATGCGAATATTTCTGTACTGCCATGAAATTGGGTTTAAGGATGTCCAGACGCCAGCAGTGGGATCGGAAATTGGAACTGAAGCCAGGTACAGTATATAACGTACATCGTCAAACGTTCCAACGGTATTTGAAAAAAGAAAGACGAATTCAGATTTCAGAACTTTGACGTACGCCTGAAATGGGCAGAAGCAGAAGACACGTTGCAGAAATAGTTTATTCTAACCCAGGAGTTTGGCTATGGACTCATACGTGAACTTGGGGCCCTTGCGTTTGATTTCGTGGAAGACTTTGGAAGTTACTCATTCAGTAGAAGACAGAAAATGCTTGAATATGAAGGAGGAGAAGGAAGGGCGATTCTGTTTGTGTGTCAGTGCCAGTGGAAGTTGCACCTGTCATTTAGGCTACCAGTCATGCATTTGGGGAATCGCGCTTCATGCAGAATATGAGGACCAGTGTCTGCGCGGCAGCTCTGTCTTCATAACTGACAGCAACTCTGACAATTCGGAGATCTTTTTTTGTTTATCGGAGAACTTCTCGGCCGGTCACAGTCGCCGCACGGTCTAAGGCATGAACTGTCTTCGCACGCTGGGTTCGTGTGTTCGATTCCCACTGGAGGCATGGACGTCGGTGTGCGTTTATTCTGTGTTAATGTTGTTCTGTGTGTAGTTAGCAGCCTTGCGAGGGGCTGTTCCCCCGTCCAAGGAGTCCAACTGACTGTGTATAGATTAAAAACTAAAAAGCGGCCAAGGTCCACAAGGACCCAGTGGACCTAGGCCTACCTCCATGAATTTCTCCGTTCACTTCGGTTTTTCTAGATCTTACACATTCGGTAGGACTTCTAGGGCGGGTGATCAGCTCGTTGCTCTACACAAACACAGAAAAACGCACACACACAAACTAAACATCCATGCTCTGAGTGGGATTCGAACCCACGATGCCGGTTTCCAAGCGAGCGAAGGAAGTACATGCCTTAGGCCTCCCATACACACACAGTTTGGCCTTCCGATCGACCTTACAGGCAAAACTGTGACAGTTTACCCCCTCCCTTTCCTCCCCATACACGTGCAGATAAAGCGGCAGGCTTCAAGCCACAATCACGGTCTTCCAGCCTATAATGTTGAATCACACACGTCACGTGCTACGGTCCTGCAGGCAGAACTGACGGACTGATGTGTTTCCCACAGGCCAACAGTCCAAACGATTGGCCGGCCGGCCGCACAACACACGTCAGTTTTGCCTTTAAGTCTTCAACTGTGCAGGCCGAACTGGAGGCCAAACTGTGTGTGTATGGGGGCCCTAGACACAAGACCATATAGCCATAGATAAATAAAGAACTCATGTGCTTCCCGTAATATGCTTTCGTCATTATCAATACTGGCAAGACAGTTCTGTTTGAGCCATATCCTTCCTTAGAAGATTCTGCCAGATGTGTCCATGCTTGGGAATTAGAGCATCCAATTTTCACTTTTTTTAATTTTGCAACTGTAACTTTCTACAGAGCAAGGTCGTCATCCTTGTGTCCAACCACCTTCCTGGAAGGCCAAGTTTCTGTATTTATGTCCCCCAGGATGAGTGGCCCAGTTATACCCCCAGATACCGGGTTCCCTTTCGTCGCCTTCTGCGACTCGCAAGGCTGCTGTGGAGGTATTCTAATCCGCATACACACGGGGACGATTATCACATTAGCCATATAAGTTAGATAGCACGTTTGCCAATGCAGTTTAGCTTCAAATTCTGTTCGGTATAATATTAAAAGAAGCTGGGTTGTCCTGCTGCTCAGGAAACGACTCGCAAAGCGGCTTCTAACAGAGATGTCGAACAGTACACGCGGCATTTTAAGATTTATTCTCTTAAGCCAAGGGATTTCCTTCGTGTGTCAATCACATTTTGGCCGATGAGAGAAATGCATCATCTCCAACGCACACAAAAGTAAGAAGTGGTCCGCAAATGCCTTTTCTGGGGTCTCAGAGAATTATTTTCGTCAACATTGGGTTCTTCTGTTTGCTTGAATCTATCATTTCCTGTATGAGCCAGCGTCTACAGTAGTGAAGCGGAGATTTGAATCAGCCGCCGCGGAAAACATGATTGAGGAGAATTCTTTAAGAGACAGAACCATAGTCCGCAGCATTCATTGTGCCGATGTAACCCCTAAACAGTTAGAGAATCAAGCATCGCATCTGTATGGTGCGGCACAGGAGCAACATATGCATGCTGAGGCAGTCTCCTGTGCAGCGTTCGTCGTTTGGAAATGAACTGCAGGAACCACTCAGAATACTGAACCACAGATGATGGTAGAGCGTCTTTATATCGACATCTAGGATCGTGAAATGTGTTTTAACAGGACGGATTTAAGCAACAAGTCTTTGAAAATACTGTCATGTAGTATGTTTGTCTGTAGGCGGGGTTTGGAATGGTGAATGCATTTATTGACCATTTACAGGTCGTAACAACAAATAACTGCAACACTCACTATTTCTACATTTTACAGTTCACTAGAGCACAGAGTCTGGTTTTCTCAGTCTGTTACTAGACGTTTCCTGGTAACGGCTCCAACAATGGCTTTTCATCTGCCTCCGGCTCAAGTCCTCTCTTCACATGCTCCTGTACAGAAGCCACTCTCAGCTGACTAAGCTCCAAACCTCTCGGTTGTATCATCTCGGCGCGGACTATATAGAAAAAACGGTTCTTCCATTGCGGGCGTTACCTAGCAGCGGCTGCTGTTTACAGAATCGCCACATAGCAACGGGTGTATACGCCACAATACATTGGCATGTATAAACGGATTACGTCCAGATATTTCCAGACAGACGCAAGTGAGCCTATATTTTTGTGTCGTTTGCAGATAATGGCGGTAGACGCACCGCGGGTTTGAGACCGGTGCGTCGTGACACACCAGAGTTGCGTGCCCATGTAGCATGCATGCAAAATGTTAGTCCGAGAAGCGGAAGGAAAGATACTACTTCCAAACCCTAGACATAGGAGGGAGGGTAATATTAAAATTGATATAGAAGATACGTGGTATGAATTTGTCGACTGTACTCGTATTCAGCCGAATTCTTCCCGAGCTCGATAATTAACTTTCGAGGTCCGTAACAGACGGGAAATTGTTTAGGCGCAGAGAGAGTGGTAGCTTCTCAAGAAAAATTGTTCTTTATGGAGTTGATTGTAATGACGGTTAAATCCATTTCATTTGAGTGATTGACATTAGCTGTAAATCCAGTTAAAATTACTCACTCACTCACTCATGGAGCTGAGCCCTTCATGAGAAGGTGCCAATTTACCAGCATATTATGGAACCCGAAGGCTCATTACCGTGTTCACAAGAGCCCTTCACTGGTCCCTCTCCTGAGCCATACTTAGCAATATGAGCACCACCTGGACAAAATAACATTGCAAAGGCTTACAGCCCGCAACTTTCTTGATAGTACAGTTCACTTTGGGATCGTCCGCCTGTGGATTTATCCGTAAATATCATTAATGAAAATAATGAAAAACACGGATCCTAAAGTGGGTCGTTGTGAACGCAATAGTTCATAATGTAAGAAGAAGAATGGGTGCGAAAAATGGGATACGTGGCGTGTCTTATTCGTCACATTGCTACAAACCAAATGACATAATGGCCAAATTACCAAATTGGGTGTACTGACCGCCTGTAAGAGAGCGCTAACTAACGTATGTAACAATGGCCGTGTCATAGCTCGCCAAGTTCCCACCGCGGCCGCCCGGGTTCGAGCCCAGGTCAGGTCATGTGAGATTTGTGATGAACAAAGTGGCACTGGGGTAGGTTTTCTCCGAGCACTTCAGTGTCTCCTACTAATTTACACCCCACCGAATGCTCCACATTCACCATCTATCATCCGAGGATAGTAGTACAGTAGGCCAAATAGTGGCCGACGTGCCAAGTGGATTCAGTCTCACCCCATCCCAAGAAACTAAAAAAGAGTTAACGTATGTAACAGGTAGGTCGAAGTGAACTGTGTTTACAGACATTATTATTATTATTATTATTATTATTATTATTATTATTATTGCATAAAGTAAATAGCTTTCAGTTCGCAGTTTCTAGGTTGAAGATATTTGATACGAATCTTCAAGCTGTAGACAATTTGAAGGCGACCTTGGGTTTGAAAATCCGCTCGTCATTTGTCTGTAGGGAGCGGAGAATTTGGTCGAGCAGTTTTCTGGGTAGTGCGATACGAAACCAGTTATGTGAATTGGCATATCCTGCATAGATTTGTGTATTTAGTCATTTGTATTAACCGTACATAGTTTTCCCGCTTACCGCAGAATGCTGATGCCCAGATTCGTCGGCCCGTCAATTCAGTAACACTAGATCGACATGATAGTGCAGCACAGCATATCGTAATGGCCTGTTTAGGGTAATCTGGAGTCAGAAACTCGTAATAGTAAGAGTATACTGAAGATCCACGGAGAAATGGATCCTTTGACGGGGAACTGACGTCACAGTGACGTCATTCCAGTCGCTGTGCCGAAAATTTACATTGCATTGTGCGTAAAACTGCATGCCTCGTCTGTAACCCGCTTGGGATAACTTAGATTACGGTTTTATGGGTTTCATGCCGCGTAGTCTGGTAGGAGGTTAACAACGATTCGAGGAACATACTTCGTCTTCAGTGTAGATGTGAAGATGGAAACTGTGTCCTTCCGAAACGTTGGTACTCACCCACTGGACTATACGGTGTCAAAAGGAGAAGAGTAGAGTCTAAATATTCACCGCCGTCAAAAAAATCACACGCCATGAAACGTTTGACCCCGTACAGTCTGTGCAGGTATTTTGTTTATTAGAACGAAACGTACGCCGATCACAATGGCCTCGCGGTCTAAGGCATGAACTGTCTTCGCCCGCTCGAACACTTGGGTCGTGGGTTCGAATCCCACTCGAGGCGTGTATGGCCGTATGCGTTGTATGCTTTTGTTCTGTGTGTAGGTAGCGACCTTGCGACGGGCTCATCCCCGTCCAAGAAGTCCTACCGACTGTATAGGATTAAGAAACTAAAAAAGCGGCGAAGGTTTGAAGGACTGTAGAACCATAGAGACAAAGAAAGAGAGAGAACGAAACGTGCTGAAGAGGCACGCAACTGTTTGACGTCGGTTCCAGCTTTCCGAGTTGCTGCTTCGAAACAGTTCCAATTCTCCCAGAACGTTTTGCGTGTTTGAGGTTATCACGGCGGTGAGTTGTAACAATTTGTAGTTCGCAGCTGAGCTTATCGCTTGCTTCTACACTTTTCGACCCTGAAGTAATATGTCCCTTTGACACGCCGGACTCTGTCCGAACTACAAGGCGTCACAACAGAGACCCGTACACCTCCACCCGCCTCAGTCTTTTAATAATCCATAGTAATCTTATCAAGATATACGGAAATAATCGTTAAGTTGGGAATGTAACAAGTTGGAGTGAATTACATATGATCTGTTTTGATTGTTTTGACAATATCAGTTTCGTAGACCGTTCCTTCAGTTGGACCTCTGTGTGTGTCTTAACTTTATATGTCGTTTTGAGTCTACATAAGGAGCCGGGACAGTTCAGTCGGTATAGCGACTGGCTGCGGGCTGGACGTCCAAGGAGCCGGTGCCACGTTCCAGAATTGGCTAGTGCAGACCCGGTCACATGCTCGTACGCCTTGAGCATGTTCCCAGGCATCCGCTCCGCTGCCTGGTCTCTGCGCCGCAACATCTACATTCCGTTCCGTGTGGTGTTCCTCTTTAGCTTGTGCTAGAAGAATTGAGGTCAGGAATTCCGGGAAGCAGTAAGCGGATTATTTTCGATACAGTGCTGCTATCTGTGTGTCGCTCGGAAGGTTTTAAAGTAGCTACCTTACTCGTGTTCTTTATCCGATCGCTTTGCGAGGGAAACGACGAGAGAGTGCAGCTTCCCGAAGGTGAGGTAAGACGAACTGTTGGAGCAGAGGTTCGATGTTAGCTCTACCATATGCTTATATATCTCTGGAGCCAGTTGTTATATTGTCATCTGCGTGTGTGTGTGTGTGTCTGCCTGTCTGTATCTGTATATGCATCTGTAATGAGCCGGGATAACGTAGTAGGTATAGCGACTGGCTACGGACTGGACGACGGCGGATCGGAGTTCGAGTCCCAGTAGGGCCAAGAATTTTATCTTCTCCGCGTCATCCAGACCGACTCTGGGACCCACCCAGTCTCCTAACCAATGCGTACCGGGGGCCCTTTCCCGCACGGTAACGCGGTAGGGGCATGAAGCTGACCACTCCTCTCCAAGTAGTGCCGAGGTCGAGAAAATATGGATCTATACTTCCACTCCCGCATACGCCTTCGTGACGTAGTGCTTAATTAGATAAGCACAGGGATAACTTTACCTTCTTATGTGTGACTGTAGAAGGGGTTCGAATTGGTGAATGGATATATTGACCACTTATACACTCACGACTACTGACTACAAGTAATTACAGCGCCACCGCTAAACTCCACAATTAACAGATCGCCACGGCACTTGCTAAACTTTTTCCAACCTTCTGTCTTTACCAGCCGTTCCCTGGCAATTGCTTCTGACAGCGGAGATTCTTCAGCTTCACGTGCTCAGGTCCTCTCTTCACAGCCTCACTTGCAGAACTGAACTCTCAACTGACTATTTCCCCTGCTTATAACAACTACGTAGAAACACCCTGTTCCTATTGTTGCAATCCAACTGTTCAGTTATTAAGAATCTGCTGCCTAGCACCGGGAACGTGTTTACCGAGGCGTTTCCCAGAAACGGTCGCTGTTTACAGGAGTCACCGCTTAGCAGCGGGACTATATGCCACAACAATATGTCGGGATAAAACAATTAATATACCGCACGTATGTTACACCATTGGTTAAAAATAAAAGAATTTGAGCGCGAGGCCGGAGCGTCTTTACGTAGAAACTGACCTGTTGTAGGAACTGGAATTCGTGAGAAATGTTGTCATTTGCAAGTTCTGTCAGTGTGTCAACATGAGAACCCAAAGGCACCAAAACAGTCCTCGAGAAGATATTCTTCGTGTTCCTACGTCATACAGATTAGCGTGGTTGCTTTTGATGTTGTCAGAGAAGCAAACATCTCCCTAACACTGCTCCGCGGTCAGACGAGTTTAGCCAGCGCGATTGATGCCCAGTTTCCGATGTGACGTCACAGGATATGCGTCCTCTTTATCTAAAGTTGATAATGAAGAGACGATGTCAGTTCTTTTTATTATTATTGTTGGTGGGGTGGGACTAAGTCCCTTGTACTGCTGTCACTTCTGGCCTATTGTACCAGCACCAGATACTAGGTGAGGGTGATTATGGAGCAATTGGTGGAATGAAGATTGGCAGGGGAAACCAAAGTACTCGGAGAAAACCTGCCCCAGCGCCACTTTGTTCACCACAAATCCCACTTGACCAGACCCCGGGTTCGAACCCGGGCCGCCGCGGTGGGAATCCAGCGAGTAACCGCTTGAGCTATGGCGCAGCCTATGATAGGATGATTAATGAAGATGAAATGAAAATTTGTAGGGGAAACCGAAGTACTCCAAGAAAATCCTCAGACTTGCCAGTTTTTCCTCCGCAAATCCCACATTACGTGACCTGGGATGGAACTCGGGCCGCCTGATCTCTACCTCGGTCTATGACCCTTTACATTTTGTTTATCGAGCCGTGGAGATTTTACCTGCACCATGTTTAGAATAGAGTTTGAAGTCCATACTGTGATCTTTTGGACTGTGATACCGTCAGGTGTCGGCGCCCTCACTTCCACGCATGAGATTCCTGAAGTGTTGGAGCCCCCTTGTTAGGACTCAACAAACCACAGTCTTCATGCTGTGAAACCTGGAAATATCGCCCACCGTAAAATTGATTCCCTTTGTTGACTTCAGATTGAAGTACATCCGTTCCTTTAACAGCTGTAATACTCGTCTTCTCCTGAACAGATTGCGCACGCTCGACTGCCACATTCAGAGGCAAAAGGTTCCCTCTCATGCAGACTACAGCACTTCTACAGTTTTGTTGACTTAGCATTCTGTTGTTTTTCCTGGGTGTGAAACTTGGGCTATCAATCTGAAGGGAGGCCAGATTGACAGAGTTTACTGAGAATGGGGTAATGGCACTGAAGAGATTTTGTGAAGATAAGGGAAAGGAAGTAACATTAGGATAGAGAAAATCGCATAGTGAAAAGCTTCATAATGTATTCTTTCCATCATTTATGATGAAGGTAAAGTTGTCCCTGTGCTTAACGAATTAAGCACTACGCTATGAAGATGTATGGGTTAGTGGATATATAGATCGCATTTTCTTGACCTCGGCTCTAGCTGAAGATGAGTGGTCAGCTTCATTCACCAGCCGCTTTACCCCCGGGGAAAGAGCCCCCGATACCCATTGAATAGGAGGTTGGGTGAATCCTAGAGCCACTCGGTCGTCCAGCCTGTAGCCAGTCGCTATACCGACTACGCTGTCCCGGCTCCCTCATTTATGATTAGGATGATCAAATTAAGGAGAACGCGATTGGCAAGGCATGAAACACGCATGAGGAGTCAAAATAATTGTCAGAAAAACTGGAAGTGAAAGACCACATGGAGAGGTGGGAGAGTTATATTGGAACTTATCTAGCGTAACTAAATTTTGGGGTGTGCACTTGATCCAAGCGAATATGTTGGAATTCAGTTTGCATGCTTTGTGTTCATGACAGTGAATCATTGGATGCTTTGATTTGAGGGCTAAGCGACTCTTAGCTTTCTGTAGGGACTTCATTCCTTTATGATTTCAGTTACTGATGCCAGTTAAATTGCAGATATGGGTGTGATCCATATGTGGAATAGTCACAATGCTTACAGACGGTTTAATGAAGTTACATTTATACTAACATATTCTGCGTTCCTTCCAGCGGCTCGAAATTCTTGCAATGATCGCTTTTTGTCGAGAGTTAACGAGTTTCGCTTTACATAATAGGGTCTTAATTAGCTGTTGCGATGTAATTATCACATTACTGAAGGCTGAAATTGCCTGCCGCGACACTGTCGTCTCTACTTTGCTTCAAACCTATTGATAATTTGAGGAACGACTTCTGGCTGCATGTTTAACTTGTCTCACTAATGTCGAAACCCCAACGGAAATTCTCATCCATTGCTGACGGTATTGCTGTTGTCTTCACATTCAGTGCGATGAAATGACAGCATTGAGCTTTAAACCCAACAGGAGGGGAAATTCCTAAAGCTACACGTAAAGTTTGCGCATACATAGGGCGACTGTGAGGTTCATAGCGGTTTAGTAGAATAGTCTCCAGGACAAATGTACATATACAGTGCTTTTTATATTTTGTTCAGGTGAGCTTACCGGGTAAACATACATTAAGTTCCTTTTGTAAATTGTTCAGGTGAACATCGCGGGCTAACATACATACAGTTATCTTTATATTTTGTTCAGGTGATCTTGCCGGCTAAACATACATTAAGTGCCTTTTGTAAATTGTTCAGGTGAACCTCCCGGGTAAATATACATACAGCGCTTTTATAATTTGTTCAGGTGAGCCTGTCGGGTAAACATGCATCCAAGGATATGCATTTCGCTACACTGTGCTCGCGTGTACAGAAGAAAGTTACGAAGAGTTATAGACATATCCTGAAGGAGCGGTGTCGAAATTGAACGGAAATTATTAGATAGACTGATGTACGTAATGACAGGACAAACCTGAAAATTAATTGACACCATGAAACGGATTCATTATTGTAAAGCTCATAGTCGATTAGTTGGTCGGAACTTAAGTTAGTTAGTTATTTAGAGAGGGTGGGTTTCCCCATGCACCGAGACCAGTTTGATCTATTGTGTTTCCCTCTATGATATTCTACCAGTCTCTATACCATACCGATACTGGTGCTTACCATCAGTCCCGACCAAGCCAGCGAGTTCGGCCTCTACTGGCTTGGCGGTATCTATAATGCTTCCCCCATCTATCAGAGGCGTTAGAGACTATTGTTGGGCGGGAAATGCCCTTGAATTTGGCTCAGTTACCTCCTTAGGAGATATGAGGTTCTTTTAGATGCCGTAAAGCTACGACACGGGACCCACGGCTTAAAGTCCCTCCCGGAGGACTTGTTCCCTGAATTTTTCCGCCCTTAAAAATTCCACGACCTCCGCCGGGTTAGAACCCGCGTACTACGAGTCATGAGGTGGGAACGTTACCTCTAGACTACGGAGGCCGCTTTCATTGAACTTTATGTGACGTTGTTCATTGCCGTGCGCACAAGACCCTGCGACCGACCTTTATACTGAGAGAGATGACTCCAGTACCACACTTCGTTTAAGACATTTTTTAATATTATCCTTCTAAATGTTCCTGGGTCCTCTAAGATTTCTTTCCTTCAGGTTGATTGATTGATCAGTAACTGTCAGATGACAGGTCCACAGTCTCTTCCAAAACAGTTCCTCCACTTAATGTGATCTTCTGTTTTTGGAAAGAGACTATCCAGGAAAAGTGATAATGTGGTAGTTTTTCCATTTGCTTTCCACATCGCAGTACAACAGCCGTTCAAACCACTCTGGTCACGCCTGTTGCTATACGAACTTGAACCATCTCGAGCATCATTTGTTCTGTGCTTCAAGTCGCTGCTGATGACGCTGCTTCCGGCATCAGTTTTTGGTTTTTGGTGTCTCTCTTCGTCTGATGCCTACCCTTTGACCTGTCCAGCAAGGGAGGCCCTGCCAGTAGCTATGCTACCGCTGGTATAGCTCTCAGGGTCCTTCAGGTTATCCGACTTAAATTTTGTGTACCATTCTCTCGCTGTGCGTGTTACATGTTCCGCTAATCCCACCCTCCTTGGTATCTGATGAATTTGTGTTTCTGGAAGATTGTTGACGTGACGTGCAAGCGCAGCGTACATCAATGATAGTGTGCAGTTGTGACTGTCGCTTTGCAGCGGGTCCATGTTGGGTCGTACATAAGCACAACCCACAGGAGAGACCTATATACATTTGAAATAAGATGACCACAGAAACTCGAAACTCGACTTACTCTTCTCAACTGAACTCTTAAAAAAAACAGTTCAGTTGAGAAGAGTAAGTCGAGTTAAATCCGTGCAATGTGGTTAAAAAAACCACATTGCACGGACCACGCAGAAAACGCTGCGTCTCTCTTGTTGCGGAGGCGTGATTATAGCGTCTTTGCATAGCAGCGGAAGTTAATCAGTTGTAGTCTGCATATTAGATAACGCGGGTCAGTGTGTTTAGCGAGTCGTTGCGTAGCAATGGACGTCTGTTTTGACCTCACTCTTCCGGCTCTCGAGCTTCATGTCACAATATATTGTGCAAGTCTTAGAATATTCCTGAAGTTTGTTAAGTGTCGAAAACTTGTGGCCGTGCGCTTTTGTTGTTAAACCTAATTCAGGTACTGAGTTACGATGGAAACTGATTGACTGGTTGTAGAGGGTCTTCAGAAGTAGACAAACGACGCTGTCTTAAGAAAATATTTCCTTACACCTGAACCTCAGTTGTTTGCAATCGTAATTCTGTCAGCTCTGCCAGTGCCGACATGTGGTGTTGATTGTTGCCGTTCTGTACTAGCATATTTCGAGGGGTTAACACAACACAGCAGAATTATTCCGAGTCTTTTAACTAATGCATCAGTTTTCAGTCACGTGTGTGTTTTACATATTTAAAGACAATTCGTACATCTAATTTTCGGAAGTCTGGTTAAGGGTTTCATTTGTTCTAATGGGAATGGGCAGCAGGCCGGTTGACGAGTGTTCATTCCACGAATCGACCTTGCGCCAACCTGTAGAAACTTATAAGCATCGATGGAGTTGTGCCCGAGATAACACGCAGAAACGCGTGCAGGCCTTAATGTAAATTGTCCATTACTTTGCTTGATTTCAATTAAAATGTGAGTGTATAGACACATTTACTCTCCAGGAGCAAATTTCATTAATACCGTTAATGCATTTTGGAGCTGGGATAGCGCAGTCGGTGTAACGGCTGGCTACGGGCTGGATGACTTGAGGGGCCGGAGTTAAAGTCCCGGTATGGTCAAGGATTTTCTCTTCTTCACGTCGTTCAGACCTGCTCTGCGGCCCGCCCAGCCTCCTGTCCAGTGGGTACCGGGCGTAAAGCGGCCACGGCATGAAGCTCATCACTCACCTCCAACGAGTGGCACGGTCAAGAAAACGTGGATCTGTACTACACTTTCACATGTGTCTTCATGGCATAGCTCTTAATTAGTTAGTTATTGATGTATTTTATTGGAGCGTGAATGTTTCAAGTTACAAGAGAAAGCTAAAACGCACTTTCTTGGAACAATATTGGCTGCAGAGATAGACTGGTGTTTTTTAATTTCTGGACTGTAGGTCTTAATTGTTTAATGTTTGAGATAGCGATATTGTAGCCGTAAAGCCAGCAGAGAGATGTGTGGAGTTACTTCTGAATTGGCCGCCGATCGACTGTAATGCTTTCCCTTTCTTGTTACAATGAAATCTTTTTAGAAGACAAAACAATCCTGTTTCAGAAGGGGAAGAAACTCCACGTAAACATCACACTCCAGTAAATCAGCAGAGAATTCTGTCTTCCAGCATATTTTATTCGCAGATTGTGAGAAGCTGTATGTAAGGAAAGGCTGTGGCGCATTCTCACTGAACAAAATGTACCACACCTTAATGAAAATTAACGCAAAGTTTGTACCGAAATCGATATGCAGCCTGTGTTACATTCCCAGCAGTATAGATTTGAAACCCGATTAGAACCAATGAAGGAGTGAGACAGGGATGTGTCCTTTGCGCTCCTCTGTTTACCGATCATAAGACTCCGCTTCTTTCCAGACCCTTTTCAATACATTATTCACCAATCATCTTGTCATTTGACGCTTTATATTCTGAGGTCCTGAGAACACCGTAAAATGAACCACAGCAAATGTGGCCATAAAAGTTGACTGTTCATGTCGCGTGTCCATTACAAGGCGATTAGAGTCAAACTCGAACTGATGTCCCTAAATTGCAGCTATTGTAACATTTCAGGATAGAATCTAGTTGCCGGGCTCTTGTGAACCCAGTAATGAATTTCTGGTTGTTATAAAAGATTTGAAATTTCTTGAGTAAGGGACCAACTATTAGCTTGTTAAGGTCTGTACTTTTTTTTATTCGCTTAGTGGAGGGTGGAGTCCAACTGGGTCCACTCGGCACGGCGGCCACTGATTGTCCTATTGTAGCCTGCCCCGTGTGATTATGATGATGGAGAATTTGGTGGAATGAAGATTGGCAAGGGAAACCGAAGTACTCGGAGAAAATCCCCCCCACCGCCACTTTGTCCACCACAAATCCCACTTGACCAGACCCGGGATCGAACCCATGCCGCCGCGTTGGGAAGCCAGCGACTAACCGCTTGAGCTATGGCGCGGCCTAAGGCCTGTACTTAGTGCAGTTGGTTAGTTTGTTGCAGTTGAGGATCCTGTCCACAACAGTACGTCCTTTCCGCACCCAGTCGTTTCCCAGGAGACCATTTTCTTTTAGGTTTACCGACTGAACGCGTGTGTGAATTTCTCATTTCTCCCATTCGTGCTGATTTGATTACCCTGAATGATGAATACGAGCTATGAATTTACGTTTGCCCTCCTCTTCCCATGCGCCCTTAATTCTGTTGTTCCTTTAATGAGAGATATATATTAAGTTTCGTTCGTGGTTTTATATAGTGTCACACGTATGAGTGACTATAGACGGGGTTTGGATTGATAGTGGGATTTATTGAACGCTTACAGAATGTAACTACAAATAACTACTACAGTCTCACTGAGTTACACACTCCAAATATCACTGTAACTACAGCACAGTCTTCACTATCCTTTGCTTGATAGCGGCTTCTAACGGCGGACGTTCCCCTTCCTCTGGGTTCCCGACTGTCCATGGCCTCAGCTACCAGCTTCTGCAGCAACAGCTCACAGTAACTGAGCCGCATCAGTTCTCCAACAAACTCACTAACTCACCACCCAACTCTGCAATGACTGACTGACTCAACTGCACTGACCTGATAATAACATCTCTGCACAGACTGCACAGAAAACACCGTTCCTCTGTTGCTGTTTAATTGTTGCCTTGCGGTGGGCACGACGTAATCCATTGTTGCATACGCAAGCATCGGCACGGATCGCGCAGAATACCATTCCTCTGTTGCTTGTTGTTTGTCTCGCGGTCGTTGCCTAGCAACGACTGTGTATGCCACGGTAGGATACGGGAAGCCAAATGACTAGACTGTGGCAGCAAGCACCCACTGTCGTAAATTTGTTCCTTTTGTGTGTGTGTAATTTCTACACGTCATCCTCAGATGTATGCATTGTGGCGCAATATCGAATAACTTATCAGCTGTTATTATAATTGACTAAATGGATTCAAGGGAATTGACGTATGGCGGGCGCCGCTGTGTTTTTGCCTGCATATCGTCGGAAAGAACAAGGTGCAGCTGCTTCTGTAGCACAACCCGGAACTGTCTTTCTGTCACTTTCACGTCTCTTCCCCGAATGTGGATTTTGGATCGAATGAATTTGGCTTGTCCTTGCCTAATATGTTGTGTTTTTATGCCTATATTCGTACAGTTCACTACAACGTTATTTCGGTAAAACGGGAACACAGATGCTTCGTTGACGTGTAAGTCATTAATCTTGAGCGTGTTCCTATGTTCCCGTGACCCTTTCCCGCCACGCACTAGGAGAGCTGTTGTTCTCTGAAGCACGGCATCGGTATTGCTGTTCTGCGAGTTGAGAAAATATTTCGAATTGAAGTATTTAAACAGACATTTGAATGATAGTCCCTACAGTTTGTCAGCCAGTATTACATGCCAAAGATGAGAAATTCCCACAAAAGTGTGGTCAGAAAGCCTGAAGGTAAGACCTAGGCGTAGCTGGGTAATAAATATTGCGAGCCTGAATGCGATAATAAACCTTCGAGGATTTCTTGAGTTCCCTCTACTAGACGCACGTTTCTCAGCATCCCAAGAAGGACTGCATCTCCTGCTATATGCTCGTGCCTGACGCCCCTGCGTGTGAGGTGATTGCATTGTGCCTCGCCGCAGGGTGCATATGAATTACACCACGTCATACCCCCCTCCCGCTCGCATAAAATTTCGCCAGCAGTGCGGGAGAAGCGAATCCTTGCTGAATTGTTCCTCGGCTTATGATATGACGCTGTTGAACGGTTGCGGGTATCCGCCGGCCCAAACGCCGTGAACTATACGAGGCGGCCAGCACTAGAGGCTGTGGGCCAGTGGTTCGGGTACTGATCAGATGGCACGCTCAAGTCGTCGGCATTCCTTGCACAAATTTAAAACAAGCGGAAGGAAAATGCAGTTGTGTTTTTTTTTTTTTTTTTNCTTGTTTTGAATCTGAAACGTGATGCGTTTTCATCCAGTCTTCACATGTCGTGCAGAATTTTCGTTGGTTCAGCTACGGAGCTGATTAAGTATGCGAAGCTTCCGTTGCAACGAATTCTCATGTTATTTTCACTATACAAGTATGACTGATGTATGCATATCTGACCTAATGCAAACTTTGTCTGAATGCGATAAATGGATGATACTGTGGACATCTGCTTGTAGTGTGAGGGGCCCAGTCCTTGCACCCAGACAGCACAATTAAGCAGCATTTCAATGGTCAAGCATTGGCGATACGAAGAGAGAGAGAAAAAGTCGGTTAGTGCAGCGGCTAATTAAGGTATAGGCCCGATAGCACCGTCTGCTGAAAATCGATTGGTCCACAAAAAGCAAAGTATGAGCTACAGAATTGTTGAAAAAAGTGTTCAGAGGTTCACGTTTAACGCGTTTTTCAAGAAAGGATTAAATGAACGTGAAGTGAAGTTTCTACTCATCTGTCGTGTTCATGTCCGTATTTCGCCTTCGGAATTACTGTACGTATTTCGATTAAGTTTCATTATATTGATTTTAATTTAGAAATGGTTTATTCTACGAAAAGGTGACAAGTGACACACGATATAGGCGTCACTCAGGTGTACAACTCGTGTTTGAAACAGTCTTCGATATGAGGCATTCATTTCTGTGTATGACAAAGTAATGTAACGTCCGCTCCTTTCAAGTTGTAACGCGTTCGCTGGTTTCCGATTGACGGCTTACATATATGCTGACCGCAGAGTATGATAGCAGATAGGATTGTGCACGGATAACACATTCTTACCACTGTAGCCTGAACGGCGCCCCACGTTCTTTTACCACAGGCAGATGTACATCGCGACGTCGGGACGCCCTTACGATGAAATATGGTTTTTGGTACACACGACTTGACAAAATTTTATTTTATTGCTAGTGGGGTGGGACTAAGTCCCTTGTGCTGCGGCCACTTCTGGCCTATTGTACCAGCCCCAGATGATAAGAGAGAGTGATTGTGGAGCAATTGGTGGAATGAAGATTGGCAGGTGAATCCGAAATACTCGGAGAAAACCTGCCCCAGCGCCACTTTGTCCACCACAAATCCCACTTGACCCGTCCCGGGATCGATCCCGGGCCGCCGCGATGTGAAGCCAGCGACTAACCGCTTGAGCTATGGCGCGGCGTTTGACAGAATGTTACGCGCTGTTAGTTTTCGTTACGTGAGATTCGAACAGAATGTGACAAGATTTTCTGTTTTCCGTTTAACGTCTGCCATTCACGTTGTATGTAATGTGAGGTACACGTTAAACATGACATTTCGCTTCGAATATCTTTCATTGGAATCACAAGTCGAGAGACGATTCCACGGTCGTAAAACAATGACAGCCTTTTTTTGCCGGCGCGTGTACACGCGCACATTTGCCTGGGGCACTTAAAATCTTGTACTCAAAAACAGAGTACACTCGTAAGTTGCTTTGGGAGTCTTCACGCAAACTCGAATTAAAGTGTGCTTGTATTTTCTGACCTGTCATTTCAAGATGCACGTATTTTAATTTGTCGAAAGATTAAGCTCAAAGATCCCCTGACGACAACGTCAACGACTAACCTTTGCAGTGACAGTAACACGATGGCGTAATTAAAGTAATGTTGATTTTCTGAAAATTCCTGGACTCGTTATAAAATTCTCCGTGCTCTGACGCAGGGTGATACAAGCCGGAAGTTTTCCGGTTCGACTCCCGATCGATTTTCTGTTGACCTATCTCTTCAGCCGCACTGTGGCCCTGGAGTCGACTCAGCCAATAACAGAAATGAGTACCAGGAATCTTCCTGGGGTGGGGGGGGGGGTAAAGAGTGGCCGGCGAGTAAGGCTGACAATCACACCGCCGTTTTTGAGCCGATTGTCTAGCAAAATGTGGAGCCTCGACGTCTGGCAACACCTCTTACAAAGATAGCTTTACCTTTATATAAATGCTTGTAACAAAATCTGTAAGCCACATACCGTCCGAAGTAGCGTTAACTTTCGCAGTAAGCCAGAACTGCGTGAAAGGCCTACTGAACTTGTGAATTTTATACGAGAGTTACTCAAATGTGAAGAGGGTGGGCTGCCTACCGGTTCTGTGTGCAGGGGCCGCGTGAGAAGCAGGAAACTGATCGATCGAGCCCACCGACGTCCCAGTTCTTTTCGTGTTCTAGAGAATTCAGTGGCAATGCAGGCCCGTTGGTTGCGCAGAGAACAAGTAGAGGCTTCTCAGAATAGTTGAGCGTGCGTGTAGAATCCATTTATGGCTGGTAATTTCATTCTCGCGGAAGTTTAACCATTTGGAGCGCGGTGATAACTGTATGCACCACCTGCTGTAACTTTGTAGAACTCCTCAAAATGTATTTATGTGTTTTTTCTTATGCTCAGGGTAAATAGCGGTCTTTCCCCCACGCAGCATTAACAGGATCTGTGTGACGGAGACCCAGTACGTTTTTCTTTTTGCTGAAGTAGGAACTAGATTTGTAAATATTATTTAGATGAAACGGGTACTGGATCCTGTCTTGTAGCTAGCTCCGTTTCTCGGCTAGCCGCATCCTTGCAAACCTCATCCGTAGCCTAAAGAGAGAGACTGGCTTCTTGACCAACTTGTCGAGGCAGGGCTGGGGCCGGGAAGTAAGGTGTAAAGTGCGCTTGCGTGAGTTGTGCCGAAGCCGGTTCATATTGCAGATGGAGATCAGCGCTACATGATCTCGATAATGACAGCGTCGTGAAACAAAAAAAAAATATATATATATATGAGTGGGAAAAGTACCTAATGTGGAGCCCCATAGTTTGAAGTTTCTGCCAGATATTATGGTGATAAATAAACCTTGAGATTGGTAGTATATGAAGCATGCACAGGAATGTCTCAAAGTGAGAAGCCACGAGGGTTCTTCGGTATAAATGAGAGAATTATTCAAGAGTTGGGAATATAAATGGATTCATCTGGCTCTGGATAGGCTTCAGTGAAGGGATTTGGTGGTCACGCCGACGAGTATTCTTGTTGTATAGAAAGCACGCAGTTTCTTCCCTTGCTGAGTGAGAACAGTATAACACGTACGTTGATGGTCGTTACGTCACGCTTAGTAGGTGATCAGCATTATTTAACTACCTTCTTTATACTGCGCATGCCCTGATCAGCATTATTTAACTACCTTCTTTATACTGCGCATGCCCCACCATATGAAATAATAATAATTGCTTTCGGTGAAGTTGAAAGACTTTTGGAGGAAAAGTCGTGGCCCATTTCGAGACACTATCCCCATTTTCACACGGAAACACTGAGGAAACAGTCTCGATCAGGAGGTGTGTGTCGTGCCGGAAACGACCCACAGACTGCGCTCGCTCAGGCATGTGCAATAAAATCTTGCTGTGTTTCGCTTGTACATCCACTTCCTTTAATTCATTTAAGCCTCTCCTGGATACAGCTTGCTACGGAGTGCTTGTGTTTTCTCTCCCAACACATCTTGAAAGCTTGAAGCGGAGAATGGCACTCAGTGCAACTGGCTGAGTCAATAGAGCAGAGCACTCTGGCGGAATAGTGTCGTAGCACCGGCTTGTTGTGTTTCCGATCGCATTATTCTGCGACAGCAAGGAGAGCGCTAGTTGCCGCTACAGACGTGGCTAACTCTGTCGAGGCAATGTGAACCGTTTCTTAAATTTAAAGAATTTGTTTATAGTTGAAGAAGGCAGTTTATTTTAATTTCTCATGAGAATTGATCGCAGGTTATTTAAGATGGTCTTGCCAACATTCATTCCATTCATCTGTAATCTGTCAAGACGACAGATCCACAGTCTCTTCCAAAACAATTCCTCCACTTGATGCGATCTAGAGCTTTCTCCTTCAAATGAAAGTATCCTCTTTTGTCTCCAAGGTCATCCAGCATCTTCTTACGTCTTCTTCCTCGACTTCTGGTCACTTCTATCCGCCCCTCTATCTTTCCTTCAATAACTTCTTTTAGGAGGCAGTTACCGCGTAAGACATGACCAATCCAATTAGCCTTCCGTTTTCTTATTTCGTGTAGGATATTCCTCTGCTCGCTGACTGTAAATAACACTTCTTCATTTCTCACATAATCGGTCCAACTGATCTTCTCCATCCTTCTCTAACACCACATTTCGAAGCTTTCCAGGTGTTTCTGATCTACTGCCCTAAGTGTCCAAGTTTCAGCCCCATACAAAGCAATGCCCTAAATGTAACATTTCACTAGTTTCTTTGTCAAATTTAAGTCCAATTTGCTGGTAAAAAGATTGTTCTTCTTACTAAATGCAGCTTTTGCCATGGCAATCCTAGATTTAATTTCACACGTACACCTTCCATCATCTGTTAACAAGCTACCCAAATATTTAAAACATTTCACATTCTCCAGTTGTTTTTGGTCTATC